>NC_083243.1:2662874-2857143 GCF_032191835.1 Heteronotia binoei | reverse complement strand
AACCCCTTTCCCTCTCCATAGAGCAGGGGTGGCCAATGGTAGATCTCCAGATGTTTTTTGCCTACAACTCCCATCAGCCCCAGCAAGCATGGCCAATAGCTGGGGCTGATGGGAGCTGTAGGCAAAAAACATCTGGAGAGCTACCGTTGTCCACCCCTGCCATAGAGGAAACCCAAGTCTCACAGAAGTCTGAAATATTATGGCAGCATTTATAATCCCTGAGGCTCATAGGTCCCTGGTGCTTCTCTTCTGTCTCTCCCAGAATGTAATAAAAAGGGTAAGGTCTCACAACCCCAGAAAGGAGGTGTGTGAAGCAGGGAACAAATAAGCCAGCAACCTTCCTTCCTCCCTTGTCTCAGGAACAGGCAGTGAACAGATGTTGAGCCTTCATCTTTTCAGAAGGGTAGAAACGGCTGCTGAACCTGCAATCCAGGTAGGAGAGATGGGGGGGGGGGGCACAGCCCGAGTCCCTCCTATTTTCTCAGAGGACTTTTTGCTCCTTCTGTTTCTACAAGGAGTCTGTGTGAGAGATCCCTTGAATACTGTTCCATTTACCCATCCCAAGCCTTCCTTTCCATATCTTCCTAGACAACTCCCTTCCAGTGTGCAACCTCTACCTGGTGTGATCTCTGAAGAGGAGGGGATCTTCTTTTTCTTCCAGGGTCCCTTTTCCTTTGAGGAGGTGTCCGTCTCTTTCACGGAGGCAGAGTGGGCCCTGTTGAATCCAGGCCAAAGAGCTCTGTACAGGAAGTCATGCTGGAGAACTATGAGAATGTGGCCTCTCTGGGTAAGGATCTTTCATGGGTGCCGTTCCATTGTGATGAGGAATGAATCCCAATACTGAATAGCACTGCAACATTTTGAGGCATGTCCTACCACTAGGGGAGGGGCTGCGGCTCCCTGGCAGAGGATCTGTGTGGAATGAAAAGACCTGCAGTTCAACCGGCAGCATCTCCAGAGAAAAGGATCAGGTAGGAGGTGAAATGAAAGACTCTGCCTGAGACTCTGGAGAGCCGATGCTGGACTGAGCAGATGATACTGACTCCAAGGGGCCAAAGTCTGATTCAGGATAAGGAAACTTCATGTATTCCTAGAATTGGAAGTGACCTCTGGGGGGAGGGGGCGGAAATGCCCATATGCAGTATGCAGCAACGCAAGGTGAAAGAACTGCCGACAGCATCCTTAAATTCTATCATGCAAAAGGGGCTCTTGATCTTCCAGCCACCCAAAAGGTATTTCAAGTGAAGGCAGTTGCAGAAAGGCTCTGTGGCGCTCTGATCGGCCCTTCCTCTTCCAGCTCTGCCCCTCTTCAGAGGGTTCAGACCAAATTCCTTAGAGCGAACCTGCAGGTCCCCAGATGTGTCCCGAGTGTACTGACATGACTAGAAACTGGCACTTTGACAATGGAAGCCAAAATGGCATCACTCCATTTCTGGCTGGAAAGGAACTTTCAGCCTGAGGGACTAGTCCGGGGTGGCCAAACCGTGGCTCTTTCACACAGATCGTGTGGCTCCCAAAGCTCCCACTGCCCTGTCGACCAGCTTGGAGGAGGCAGTTCTCTTTAAATCACTTTTCCAAGCAAAGCCAGCTGGGAGCTTGGAGAATGCAGTAAAAGTTGATTTCTTTTCACCTCTCTCTCCCTCCTCCCTCCCCATCTATTTTCCTCCCTCCCTTCCTTCCTTCCACCCTTCTTCCCTCCCTTCCTTCCTCCCTTCCTGCCACACTCCCTCCCTCCCTCCCTTGTTTCCTTCCTTCCTTCCTTCCTTCCTTCCTTCCTTCCTTCCTTCCTTCCTTCCTTCCTTCCTTCCTTCCTTCCTTCCTTCCTTCCTTCCTCCCTCCCTCCCTCCCTCCCTCCCTCCATTCCTTATTTATTTATTTATTTATTTCTCAAATTTATATCCCGCCCTCCCTGCCGAAGCAGGCTCAGGGCGGCTTCCTTCCTTCCCTCCCTCCTTTCCTTTCTTCCCTTCCTCCCTCCCTCACTTCCTCTTCCCTCCCCGATCTTTCTTTCTTTCTTTCTTTCTTTCTTTCTTTCTTTCTTTCTTTCTTTCTTTCTTTCTTTCTTTCTTTCTTTCTTTCTTTCTTTCTTTCTTTCTTTCTTTCTTTCTATCTTTCTATCTTTCTTTCTTTCTTTCTTTTTTTCTTTTTTTCTTTTTTTTCTTCCTTCCTTCCTTCCTTCCTTCCTTCCTTCCTTCCTTCCTTCCTTCCTTCCTTCCTTCCTTCCTTCCTTCCTTCCTTCCTTCCTTCCTTCCTTCCTTCCACCCTCTCTCTCTTCCACCCTCTCTCCTTTACTCCCTCCCTTCCTTCCTTCCCTCCCTTCCACCATCCCTCCCTTCCTTCCACCTGTAGCAGGAAAAAGTCCTGTGTTGTCCAATTAACATTAAATCATACTTACAAAACGAGGTCTGAGGCGAGATCAGGAAAACAGCTTTCTTTATTTAACGTGCACATGGCCCTGTACACGGGCTGCAGACCCAGGAGTCCAAGCTCGGAGGTCTGAGCGAGCAATTACAGTTGACTGCTGCCTTTTATGTTATTTCTCAATCCATATGCCCACTTTAATACATTTCAGCTGGTTTTATACCGCAAACATTTCTGCACCTGACCCGGTTGCGGTTAGCCTCAAGCCTACTTGTTTATCAGCCTGCTTGCTTCTAACTCTTGTGGGCCTCCTGCAGATGCCTACTATAACTTCTGCTTTTCCCTATACATCATTACAGTTCCTTGTGTTGATAAAGAGCAATCTTTAGTTCTAATAAACCCTTGCTTCCCTGAAATCCAAACAAGACGATATAGCTAGAAAAATCTTATTTGAGTTTCAAGGCACAAAAGGTTCATTATAACTGTTCATTATAACTCCATTATAACTGTTACTCCTTTATTCTGTATTCTATGCTAGTATACATATCAGTCTCTCTGCTTAGCAAAAGAGGAAGTGCTTAAACAAGCATGCAGCTTGCGGTTTGCTTAGGATGTTACAAATTTTGCTGCTTGTCTCCTTCGTTTGCTTAGCTGGCAGCCAGTTCCCCTCTTGCTTAGGCAGAACCACACAAAGATTACTAAAAGCGCTTCTGCTTGCCTTATTGACTCTAAGTTTCTTTCAGCCATTAATATATTGGTTAGATATTGATTAATTGTTTTTGGCCTGATGCCACATTCCCCTCTTTCAAGCTGAGCTTGATAACCTATCATTACATCCCCAAACCAGCACACTCACTGAAATTAACCTGATAAGAATAAAGGATTCTGTCTTCAGTCCGTGAGCCGACTCGTTAACCATCTGAATAGGCCCTGCAGCTCCTGCGTGACGGCAGCTAGGGGGGGGGGTTGTCTCCGATGCCTGTGGAATCCTGCCGTTTCCGATAGGCCAGGATCCAGAGGGAGTTGCCTGTGGAACCTCACTACTGCCGGTGAGTGAGGTCCAGAGGTCGATTTTCAAACAACCAGATCCGGGAGCAAAACTGCACCTGAAAAGCCTATCTTAGAGAAACCTTGATTAACTGCATAGCCAAAGCAATGCAGGGCTCAATACACACTTTTCCTTTCATCATACAGCATTTCCCTTCTGAGGGCTGGGTTTTCTTCTGCACTTTTACCAAAGGGCTTTTTCACGAAACATTTAAAATCCTTAAACGTTTATCTCATTTTGCTACGCATCTCAGTATGAACAAGGCACTAACACAATGTGTCAAGCTAAAACTAGCTTGGGACACATTTTGGCTATCCAATTCTCCTAATGGACCACCATGCTTTCTCTCCTTCTTCTAGGGCTAATGTCTTAGAGGCTTTCTGGGCTCTGATGGAAAAGACCTTATTCCAATTTGAGTAAGCACACAGAGACTAATGGGTGTTCAGTGATCTGGGCAACTCAGTAAAAATCACTATCATAAACTAAAATGGGGTAGTTTCTACATGCTGCACCCCAAAGGCTAATTTAGGCTCTGTCTTGGGTTATTTCTGGCACAGGACACACATCAGGTTACAGCTGTAGCACACTGTCTACCACAGCTGACTCAATGCTTATTCTAGCAAGCTTCTAGTTGCTTTTTCAGATTAACTTCCTCTTTTTACTGCCTTACGCTGTTCTTCTCCTACTTTCGCAATCTTGAAGGATTATTTCAGAAACATCTAGCAGGCACTTTTAAAATCTTTTTGCGCTTTTGCTTCGGCCATGTAAATCATTCTTCTTATCAGACAGGGCTTTTAGGCATAGGGAGTCCAGACAAAAATGTTGAATCGGTGCAGATGCTTGCTCTGGCTTCAGACAAAATTCAACTTCAGTCTCATACTCTCAGGAATGAGGAGGGTGTCAGCTCCACTGACATCGGTAGCCCTAGACCGGAGTCTTAATAACAGTCTTTAACTTCTTTAAGGTCTGACATTACTCAGTGTCTTACTTCAAAGGGCCCTTGCTCACCCCTCTTTGTAACTTCACACAAAGGTTTGGCAATTGGGGCTTTCTTCCTTTGGGGGGCTCTTGTAGGCACACACCATGTTCTGGCACTGGGCCAGCTGCTTCTTCCGTGCTTCTACTGTTTCCTTAGCCGCCCCTCTGGTGCAATTTCGGCCTCAGCCTTCAGGCGCGAGACTTCCTTGATGCCAGTCAGTTCCCCTTTGTGGATCTGCTCGATCTGCTTGCTGCTAGGCAGCGTTCCTTCTGCCAGCTGCTTGGCCTTCTTGTGGGCACCCAGGAGCTCAGGCATCGCAGACATCAGGACCTTCAGATGACCCTTGGTTTCTTCATCTGGACCGGCACTTCTGCTAGGGTTTTCTCTCTTATCTTTGGCAGCAACTTGCACAGGAAAAAGGCTATTGAGCCCACGGCTTCCTCTGTGGCCTTCCACTTCTTGGGCCAGTTGTTTGGCTTGATTCCCATAGCCTTTCATCTTCTGGCTGAACGGTAACTTCCCAATCTCCTTCAGGCTCGATTCAGCTTCCTGCCACTCGGAGCCGACTGGGCCGCCAAGGCTGAGCACCTGTGACTTCGTGGTTGGTGGGCAAATAGATTCTGTGGGCTTCACACAGGCATACTGGCTTCTGGAGGATTATTACTACTTCACACGGATTGATGGGTTTTGTGCCTGCCGGTGGAGCCTGCCGGTATTTGCTTAATAGGCAGATGGGAGCCTGGATCTGCCGGAGGGGCATCACATGGCTGACGGGGATTTCTTCTGAGAAGGTAAGATGGCCAGGGGCAAGGGACTTGCTTCTGGAGTACTTCTCTCTGGGAGAGCCCGTAGATCTGGAACTCTTTGGATCTAACCGATGAAGGGGGGCGAGGGTGAAGCCTAAGTGGCAAAAGAGGAAGGAGCTGGGAGCTTTGCGTTGGGCTTAAAGGACCAGCTCCCTGCAAGGGGCAACAGAGACACTGCTCTATGTCCTAACATCTGATTCCTGGGGGTACCTTGACTAAAATTGCCTTGTCCTGAGACTGAGATGCCTGTCCAGGAACAGTATATGTGGCACATCAACATAATCAATCAAAAACACAAATGGGACATAGTTAGTTCTTCTAGAGGCTGTTCATACATGGCCCTATATGGCAATCATAAAATAAACTACAGCACAGTTTTCCTGGTTAATAAACACCATCTTTGGGGTTGTCTCCCGGAATTTCTCCTGGGTGGAATATATAAGCTTCTCATTTTGTCAAACTGCATGTCATAACCTCAGTCCTGCTAGCCAGCTTAACCACACTCACACTTCCCGTTTCTCTTATGCAACATCACAGAAATATTTCACACTGTTTGGAACCAACTTTTACACTGCCTTGCAGGCAAACTTCTCTGCCTTTCGCGGCCTAACCTGCTCTGATCCCAATCTTTGACCCACTAATGGTCAAATGTTTTTTTTGACCCTTAATTACACCCTAATTAATGTCCACAGTGCTTTTGTCACTGTGATGACATCAGTTACTATGCACCATATATAATCAGTGCAATTTGAAAAATTTTCAAGAGTTATGTGATCTTTTTGCCTCCAGCATTTTAGTGTGGGTCAAAGCAAACCTGGTCGTCACACACCAAGTATGTGACATCTTGAAATTTATAAACGGTTCTCTCTCCCACACAGTGATATATGGACTTGTAAATTGAAGCTTGAGCCACTTGCTGAGCTCTTCCAGTGATGGTTACACAAGCAAAGGGGCAGAAGCTGCTGTGTCTGCCCTTTGCTTGTGCCTAACCATCACTGGAGAGCATCAGAATAGTGACAAGTTAATTTCCAAGTCCCAACATCTGACCTGTGTCCGGGGCGAGAACCGGCTATAAATGTACAATTATCACACTGTTTCTCCCCAATATTGCGGGTTAAAAAATTCGGCTCCCTGAAATTTGGTAGTTCCAGGAGCCAATCCCGTGGTAGTGGCCAATTCACTTGTCAAACCGCGAGGTGGGACCTTGGGAGCTCCAATCAGTAGCCTCCCAGATCCTCCAAGACTTTGACTTAATTCTTTGATCCATAGCACAAAACTTTGCTTTTTAATCTATACTGATTCCATGAAGGGTCAAAGATCCACACTGATCCTGCAATGAAATCATAAAGGTGTCTGGGGTGTTTTGATTCTAGTGGTGTTTCACCAAATATATATAAACCTATATGTGCACACCACTTCCCTTTCCAAATTATTCTTTCTTTTACCGCCTCCGGCGGCACCCAAGCGTTAACAACCGCCTCTAGCCGTTGCTCGGGGGACCAGAATAAGGGTTCGGGGTCACCCAGAGTCCAAACCGAAAGGTGTCGCCTGGGCCCCACCCGCCCGCGTCCTCCAAATACCAATAATCAACATCGGCCCCCCATGAGCACACATGGGACCGCTTTGATAAGTATACAATACGTCTCCCCCGACTGACAGACAACTAGAACACAAGAACAGGGAGGGGTAACATATATGGGACCCTATTCACTCGCTTCTCTGCGGTCCCTGCTTACCGCACTCTCGTGGGCAAGAATCGTACTGGCAGATCCACTATCGATTCGATACCGGGTATCGTCTCAGACACACATCAAGCACGCATCAAGCACACCAGACAGATGTGTTACTGTAAAAGGTTACTTCTGTAATGCTTCCTTACTTTTTTTTTGTATAAGACTGAATTTTACCCCAACAGTGTTAATTGTTTTCTATTACACAGCTTTGTATCGCTGTGGGAGCAAGATAGGGCTCCAGTGAGGGCACACCAAACGTATCCCTCCCAAGCAGACACAGTTTCTAGGGCGCCGCAGGGGAGAACAATAGGCTAACCTCCCCAAGGTGGCGGGCTGTACTAGTGTGCTGCCGCGGGCTGATCAGACCCGCCCTCCCTCAGAGACGGGGCCTACGCCACGCAGTCTCTCATAGAGGGGATTCCACAGAAAATGGCCACCCTAGGCCTAGCAAAACGTTGTGCACAAGGCTCAGTACTTACAGTTAGGAAATCACCAAATTGGAGCTGGTTCCTGTCGCCTTTTCCTCTAGTTCGATTTAGGCCTTCGGTCAAAGGTCAACTGAAGACGGGGCGGGCAGAGGACGGTCGGCCGAAGGGTTAGGATCTGGTCCTCCCCACCAACAGCAGCGATCGACGGGGCTAATCAGGGGCTAAAGGCCCCAGATCCCATCTGGGTCGCCAAAATTATGTAGCAGGAAAAAGTCCTGTGTTGCCCAATTAACATTAAATCATACTTACAAAACGAGGTCTGAGGCGAGATCAGGAAAACAGCTTTCTTTATTTAACGTGCACATGGCCCTGTACACGGGCTGCAGACCCAGGAGTCCAAGCTCGGAGGTCTGAGCGAGCAATTACAGTTGACTGCTGCCTTTTATGTTATTTCTCAATCCATATGCCCACTTTAATACATTTCAGCTGGTTTTATACCGCAAACATTTCTGCACCTGACCCGGTTGCGGTTAGACTCAAGCCTACTTGTTTATCAGCCTGCTTGCTTCTAACTCTTGTGGGCCTCCTGCAGATGCCTACTATAACTTCTGCTTTTCCCTATACATCATTACAGTTCCTTGTGTTGATAAAGAGCAATCTTTAGTTCTAATAAACCCTTGCTTCCCTGAAATCCAAACAAGACGATATAGCTAGAAAAATCTTATATGAGTTTCAAGGCACAAAGGTTCACTCCTCCATTATAACTGTTACTCCTTTATTCTGCATTCTATGCTAGTATACATATCAGTCTCTCTGCTTAGCAAAAGAGGAAGTGCTTCTTAAACAAGCACGCAGCTTGCGGTTTGCTTAGGATGTTACAAATTTTGCTGCTTGTCTCCTTCGTTTGCTTAGCTGGCAGCCAGTTCCCCTCTTGCTTAGGCAGAACCACACAAAGATTACTAAAAGCGCTTCTGCTTGCCTTATTGACTCTAAGTTTCTTTCAGACATGAATATATTGGTTAGATATTGATTAATTGGTTTTGGCCTGATGCCACACACCCTCCCTCCTTTCCTTCCTTCATTCCACCCTCCCTTCATCCCATCCTTCCTCCCTCCCTCGAACACACCTTGATGTAAAGAAAAACCAGAAAAGCCTTCGCAGTGGCTAGATGTGAGGCTCTCCCCTCTGTGGTGCTTGAGGGCAGATTCAGAAGAGATCCAAATTCAGAAGAGAGACTTTGTGAATGTGAGTCTGGGGAGACAGAAAATATTGAGCATCTGCTGCTGAGAAGTTAGTGGTATCATGAGGTTCGAGTTAGATTAATTCAGCCTCTTATAAAAGAGATGCCTGGGCAGACAGATGGGAGGGGAACGTATTTTTAAATATTAATTATTCTTGGGGAAAGGTGGATGTGTTGTTCAGATCAAACAAACTTTCCTTCTATAGTCATATAGATGCTGTTAGATCTAACAGTTTCTTTCTTTCTATCCCAGCAGAAGATGAGCAGAGGAATGTGGAGGGTGAGGAACTTTATCAGAAAATTCCACATAGAGTTAAAAATGAAAACTTGAACAAAATTGTCAAAACCCACAGAGAAAAGAGAACTTTTACATGCCCAGAGAGTGGAAAGACATTGATTAAGAGTGGCAGTCTTCAACGTCATCAGACAACCCACACAGGGGAGAAACCTTTTGAATGCTCAGAGTGTGGAAAGAGATTCAGTGAGAGTGGCCATCTGCAAGGTCATCAGAGAACCCACACAGGGGAGAAACCTTTTGAATGCTCAGAGTGTGGAAAGAGATTCAGTGAGAGTGGCAGTCTTCAACATCATCACAGAACCCACACAGGGGAGAAACCTTTTGAGTGCTCAGAGTGTGGAAAGAGATTCAGTCAGAGTGGCGATCTTCAACGTCATCAGAGAACCCACACAGGGGAGAAACCTTTTGAGTGCTCAGAGTGTGGAAAGAGATTCAGTCGGAGTGGCGATCTTCAACGTCATCAGAGAACCCACACAGGGGAGAAACCTTTTGAATGCTCAGAGTGTGGAAAGAGATTCAGTGAGAGTGGCAGTCTTCAACATCATCACAGAACCCACACAGGGGAGAAACCTTTTGAGTGCTCAGAGTGTGGAAGGAGATTCAGTCAGAGTGGCGATCTTCAACGTCATCAGAGAACCCACACAGGGGAGAAACCTTTTGAGTGCTCAGAGTGTGGAAAGAGATTCAGTCGGAGTGGCGATCTGCAAGGTCATCAGAGAACCCACACAGGGGAGAAACCTTTTGAATGCTCAGAGTGTGGAAAGAGATTCAGTCAGAGTGGCAGTCTTCAACATCATCAGAGAACCCACACAGGGGAGAAACCTTTTGAATGCTCAGAGTGTGGAAAGAGATTCAGTCGGAGTGGCAGTCTTCAACATCATCACAGAACCCACACAGGGGAGAAACCTTTTGAATGCTCAGAGTGTGGAAAGAGATTCAGTCGGAGTGGCCATCTTCAACATCATCACAGAACCCACACAGGGGAGAAACCTTTTGAATGCTCAGAGTGTGGAAAGAGATTCAGTGAGAGTGGCCATCTGCAACGTCATCAGACAACCCACACAGGGGAGAAACCTTTTGAATGCTCAGAGTGTGGAAAGAGATTCAGTGAGAGTGGCCATCTGCAACGTCATCAGAGAACCCACACAGGGGAGAAACCTTTTGAATGCTCAGAGTGTGGAAAGAGATTCAGTCAGAGTGGCAGTCTTCAACATCATCACAGAACCCACACAGGGGAGAAACCTTTTGAATGCTCAGAGTGTGGAAAGAGATTCAGTCAGAGTTGCCATCTTCAACGTCATCAGAGAACCCACACAGGGGAGAAACCTTTTGAATGCTCAGAGTGTGGAAAGAGATTCCGTTGGAGTGGCCATCTTCAAGATCATCAGAGAACCCACACAGGGGAGAAACCTTTTGAATGCTCAGAGTGTGGAAAGAGATTCAGTCGGAGTGGCAGTCTTCAACATCATCACAGAACCCACACAGGGGAGAAACCTTTTGAATGCTCAGAGTGTGGAAAGAGATTCAGTCAGAGTGGCACTCTTCAACATCATCAGAGAACACACAGAGGAGAGAATCTTTGGAATTCTCAATCTACATCCCAGTCAATGGGAGCACTCCCCCCCCCACCTTTTGAACGTGCTGATAAGCTGTTTGTCCGTCACCCTCCGTTACTGCAATGGCAACTCTCATCCTGTAGGTTCCAATGAGGGTAAGGGGAGCAGGTGATGGGAGAACAGAGTAATGCATCAGAGAATAGAAGCAGGAGAAACATTTCAGTGCTTAGAGTGTGAAAGAAGATTCAGTTAAAGCGGCACTCTTCAACTGCATCGAAGAACCCACACCTGGGGGAGGAAAATTTTGAGTGTGCAGATTCAGTCAGTGTGACAATTTTCTTTTCTTTTTTTTAAACTTAATTTTTTTTATTTTTATAGAATAAAGACCGTACAACATATAAATACATAACTAAGGTACAGGAAATAAATACTTATAACAACATTTTAAGCAGTATAAACATAAATAATAAAAAAAGGAAAAAAGACTACGCACCCTCCCTCAGATTGACTACATGCTTCTTAATATAAAATAAAGTTCAGGTATTTTTTTGGCATCTTACTTTTTTTACATGGATTAGTGTTCACTAAGTCTAAAAAAGGAAGCCACTTTTCAACAAATTTCTCCCCTATATTAGGGTTATCACTGAGAATAAGTTGGGATGCAATTTTGTCTTGAATTACTAACTCCCAAACCTTCTGGAACCAAAGAGTTAGTGATGGTACTTTAGCGACCTTCCAAAATCTAGCTAGGAGCAATTTACCAGCCAAGAGTAATAGAGAAATAAGTTCAGATTTGAGTTTGGAAAAACTATTTTTCGGCCATAAATTAAGGAGTATAGATTCTGGGGTACGTGGGATAGTTTCCTTGACAATAGCTTCAATTTTAGTTACTAAAATATTCCTGAAGGTTTGGATTTTTTTACACGACCACCAGCAATGCAAAAAGGAGCCGGTTGCTCCACAGCCTTTCCAACAAATGGAGCTAATGTTCTGCTTTGTATGACTTAGAACCAGTGGAGTCAAATATCATCTGGAGAGAAGTTTATATTGCTGCAATTTAAAGTTGGGGGATCCAAAGCAGAAATCATGCGGATCCATGAGGATCTGTGGTCCAAAAGCAAGTTTTTGGTCCCTGGCACTGCCACGAAGCCATGGATCCACGATTTCTGTGGTGCAGACTTTGCCCATGGACATGATATGTGACTGGATGGAGGGCTTGGAGAGATCCAAAGCAGAAATCATTCGGATCCATGAGGATCCGTGGTCCAAAATCAATTTTTTCATCCCTGGTGCTGCCACGAAGCCGTGGATCTACGATTTCTGTGGTGCAGACTCTGCTCATAGACATGATATGTGATTGGATTGAGGGCTTGGGGGGATCCGAAGCAGAAATCATGTGGATCCATGAGGATCCGTGGTCCAAAAGCAAGTTTTTGGTCCCTGGCGCTGCCATGAAGCCGTGGATCTATGATTTCTGTGGTGCAGACTCTGCTCATGGACATGATATGTGATCGGATTGAGGGCTTGGAGGGATCCGGAAAAAAAATCATGTGGATCCATGAGGATCCGTGGTCCAAAAGCAAGTTTTTGGTCCCTGGCGCTGCCACAAAGCCGTGGATCCATGATTTCTGTGGTGTAAACTGTGCCCATGGACATAATATATGACTGGATGGATGGCTTGGGGGGATCCAAGGCAAAAATCATGTGGATCCATGAGGATCCGTGGTCCAAAAGCAAGTTTTTGGTCCCTGGCGCTGCCACGAAGCCGTGGATCCATGATTTCTGTGGTGTAAACTGTGCCCATGGACATGATATATGACTGGATGGATGGCTTGGGGGGATCCAAGGCAAAAATCATGTGGATCCATGAGGATCTGTGGTCCAAAAGCAAGTTTTTGGTCCCTGGCACTGCCACAAACCCGTGGATCCACGATTTCTGTGGTGCAACATCTGCCCATGGACATGATATGTGATTGGCTGGTTATCTTGGGGTGGCCCAAAGCAAAAATCATGAGGATCCATGAGGATCCGTGGTTTGGAAACATGTTTTTTCAGTCCTGTGGCGCCACAAATTCGTGGAGGCATGATTTTTCTGGTGCTGCCTATAGTCTAAGACAGGATCTACAACATAATGGTGGTTTGATTTCATTTCTCCATAAAAATCATATGAATTCATGAGGATCCGTGCTTTAGAAGCCAGTTTTTGCATTGCTGAGGCGCCACGAATTCGTGGAGGCATGATTTTTTGTGGTCCTGCCTATAGTCTAAGACAGGATCTATAGGATTAAAGTGGTTTGATTTCATTTCAATGTAAAAATCATATGAATTCATGAAGATCCGTGTAGAGCCGACTTTTACCTTTTTCCCTTTCACAATGTTTTCACAGCAGACTTTTTACGGGGTGGTTTGCCATTGCCTTCCCTGGTCATCTACGCTTTCCCCCCAGCAAGCTGGGGACTCATTTGACCGACCTCGGAAGGATGGAAGGCTGAGTCAACCTGGAGCCGGCTACCTGAAACCCCAGCTTGCAGAAAGACTTCTCAGTTTCATATGTCCATTTCAGTGCAAAGGGGAAGCCTTGTGTGGATGGAATGGATCAATTTCTCAGGAATTTCTTTGGCACTGTAGTAAACTTGGTTAGTTATTTATTCAGGGTAGTTGATTGACGATTTTGGCTTCAGCCACTTAGAGGTTGGTAACTCTTTTAGGCACCAGATGTTCAGCTATGTAAGCGGAGTTTGATGGGGAGTAGCAATAATCAGACTCTTTCAATGTAAGAAAAGTTAAATATACAAAACTGACATGCTCTTGCTGGTCATTTTCATTCTGCAACCTACCAGCCAAAGCAGGCCTCTTGGGGGGTGGGATGAGTTAAGAAAGGGGGGGATGGGAGGGAAGTCCAGCCTGCACTGGAATCGGCTGCAGCCCCGTCCTAAGACCCTGATGTGGGGCTAGTGTGGGGCTGGGGCTTCCACCAGCAGAGGAGAGGAACATTTTAAATACCTCTGTTGCCAAGGTGGAGAGCGCCTAGCAACTCCACAGGTGTTCATGGAAACACCACCAACACCCACCAATCAGAGCATTTGGCAGCTTCCCTGACAGGAAGAGAGGCGTGGACTATGGTGATGTGGACACACCCCCAATATATACAACGTCTGGACCAACAAATGCCACACAAAAATCCACCAAGGAGGATCATGGTATGTAAATACACCAGGGAGGTCCCTGGATGTGGTTTTGAGTCCCCTCCTGCATCAGTGTTTTGCAAAGTGGGCACCCAGGGAGAGAACACACCTGCTCCAAACACATCACCCCTGCCCCATCCCTCCACAGCTCACTTGGCAGAGGCAGCTGTAACACAAGGCCAGATTCTCCCTCCTGCGCTGGGGTTAGGGTGGGAGGAAGGGCATCCTTTTGCCAGGCGAGAGAGGCACAGACCCCCAGGCAGCACAACAGGGAGGAACAACAGGGCACAGTCCCAGGAGGGTGGGGGGGGGGGTTGTTTCAGATCTTCCAACAAGAGATTCCAACAAGACTATGAAGCCTGCCTTTTGGAGGGTCAGGAGGCCCAGATAGGATCCAGTGTGTTACAGCATTCATGCTGATTGGCAGGTTGCATGGCAAGTATTTTGGCTGACCCTCCCCCAAGTGCCATCTAACGCAGGACACCACTGAGATAATTAGTAGGCATGCAAAGGTGTTCAAGCTCTTGGTGTAGCTTTTATTCCAGACACTCTGGACTCTGGAAAATGGTCCTTCTTTCAGGGTGAGCTAGAATATGGGGCCCGGAGAAAACTGCGATAATTCTCTGAATTAAGGACTTGTGGCATATTCCCAGCTTCTTTTTGCAAGTGGAATTTGTATTTATAAATGCATCTATGTGTCTCCATGTCTGTGTGTGTGTGCATACATATATTCCTTTTGACACACTCCTAACTGTCTGAGTACCAGCATGGGTCGCTTTGCGGGGAAGTCAGATTTTCATTCTGCCTGCCACTCCGCTCAGTATTGAAGTATGGTTTTCCTTCCGTTTGCTTTCTCTGCCCCTCCAGATCTGTAGTTCTACTTCTTCCCAGAGACCCTTCAGGGGGCTCTTCCGCTTTTATGCTCTTCCGGCAGGCAGGAACTGGAACAAAGACACAATTGCAGTTTAGAGAAGAAGATATTGGATTTATATCCCACCCTCCACTCCCAATCTCAGAGTCCCAGAGCGGCTCACAATCTCCTTTATTTTCCTCCCCCACTACAGACACACCCTGTGAGGTGGGTGGGGCTGAGAGAGCTCTGACAGAAGCTGCCCTTTCAAGGACAGAGTCTCAGAGCAGCATACAATCTCCTTTCCCTCCCTCCCCCACAACAGACACCCTGTGAGGTGGGTAGGGCTGAGAGGGCTCTCACAGCAGCTGCCCTTTCAAGGACAGAGGCTCAGAGCGGCCTACAATCTCCTTTCCCTTCCTCCCCCACGACAGACACACCCTGTGAGGTGGGTGGGGCTGAGAGAGCTCTGACAGAAGCTGCCCTTTCAAGGACAGCTCTGCGAGAGTTATGGCTGACCCAAGGCCATCCCAGCAGGTGCAAGTGGAGGAGTGGGGAATCAAACCCCGTGTTCCCAGATAAGAGAGCTCTGGCTGACCCAAGGCCATTCCAGCAGCTGCAAGTGGAGGAGTGGGGAATCAAACCTGGTTCTCCCAGATAAGAGAGCTCTGGCTGACCCAAGGCCATTCCAGCAGCTGCAAGTGGAGGAGTGGGGAATCAAACCCGGTTCTCCCAGATAAGAGAGCTCTGGCTGACCCAAGGCCATTCCAGCAGGTGCAAGTGGAGGAGTGGGGAATCAAACCTGGTTCCCCCAGATAAGAGAGCTCTGGCTGACCCAAGGCCATTCCAGCAGGTGCAAGTGGAGGAGTGGGGAATAAAACCTGGTTCCCCCAGATAGGAAGGCTGTAACGGTCCGTCGCCCTGTGACCGAGATTAGGCGGGCCGTTAAGATGGTGGCAAAACAATAACACAAAAAACCAGGCCCAAAACAGGGTCCTGGAGTAGAGCTGCCACCAGACTGGATACTTTCACACACTGAGGCCCAAGTCAAACCTCAGGGTTTTTTAATCCTAAACCAGGGAAAGCCAAACCACAGCTATGAGGCCAGGAGTTCCCCAGGACAAAATACATTTCTTTCTGGTAGTTTAGGCAAGTTCCGAGGCGGTTAGATAAGCTTTTGGCATTCAGTTGTTACAACCCTCCAAGCAAGGAAACAAAAAAAACTCTTTTTTAAAATAAAAAGGGTTTATTTGAAATAAGCATAAGAATTTGCATTAGGAGCTGTGAACCAAAATCAGAACGTCATAAAATATACTTATCTAAACATACTAATTGGTTCCAAGGTAGTCAAAGTGTCACGTGTAGAGCCTGTCCAGATGTTGTGTGTTGAACAATGACTCATACATGGGAGGGTCCAACAAGGATTGTTTAATAGAACGTGGTTTGCAAAGCACGGGGAGTCCGGATAGATTAGCTTCCACCCGTCGACTCCGCCTTCTGTGTCACAGCACAGTCCTTATATACCTAAGCCAAACCCCCTGTGGAACTCACCGATTGGCGGGTTCCCTCACAATCTTGCCTAGCAACAACGCGCGCAGGTTTTAAAAGCCTAATGCTCCTAATCTTCCCCCCTCGCCTCTTCTCCTTCTAACCATTGTTACTGTTACTTTTTCTTAGTTTCTATAACAACCACACATGCTTACAGAACTAGAGTTAAACAACAGTGCTCCCCCTTTCAGAGACAGGAGACTTTGGGGGTGGAGCCAGGAGACTTTGGGGGTGGAGCCAGGAGCAAGGTTGGACAAGCACAATTGAACTCCAAAGGAAGTTCCGGCCATCACTTTTGAAGGGACTGCGCACCTTTTGAATGGCTTCCCTTCATTTGAAATCGTGGAGGATGGGGGCATTTACTTTGGGGGCTTCTATAATTGAACCCCCAGTCCAATCTTTTTGAAAATTGGGGGTGGGCTTTTTGAGGGGGGGCACCAGATATTTTGCTGAAAAACTGGTACCTCTACCTCAAAAAACAGCACAATGCCACAGAGTCCACCTTCCATAGCGGCCATTATCTCCAGGAGATAGTCACCGTGTTAAGACAGTCTGTAGCAGAAAAGAGCAAGAATCCTGGAACACCTTCAAGACTAACAACATCTGTCAGGAGCTTTCATGAGTCTTAGCTCACTGCTTCGGATACCTTCGGATATCCGCAGACGTGAGCAGTGGCTCACAGAACCTCATACCGTGCCCCAAATTTTCTCCAGGGGGACTGAGCTCTGTCACCTGGAGATCAGTCATAAACTCAGGAGATCTCCAGGCACTGCCTGGAAGATGGCAACTCCAGCACTGGGGCCCTCATAAACGACTGCAGAAGATCAGCTCACAAATCCCCTGGAGCGACAGTTGTCAGTGAATGATTTGATCTTGGGTCACCCTCAAGCTGGATCTGCCCTCTTGTAAACCTCCCCACCTGCAGCACACACACACACACACACAGCATGTAAAACACCCCTGGATTTCTTGGAAGAAGAGTGAGATGTAAATGTAGCAATATTAAATTATCAGGGGTCATTTCGTAGACCAAGAGGTGGTGGAGCTCATTAGCACAACTCATTAGCAATGTTCCCTCTAAACTGTGGAGTTTTGTGAGCGGAAATTCAACTTTGTGAGCTACTGGCATTAAAGCTGTGAGCTGCTGCATACATTTAGTTCGCTCTACGGCTTTTTTTCCTGATCTGAGACAAAGATGTGTGGCTGGAGGCTAAAAAATTGTGAGCTAGCTCACACTAATTCAGCTCAGAGGGAACACAGCTCATTAGCACAACTCATATGCATATGCCACAAACCCGACATCATTGGAAGGTGGACTAAATCATATCATAAGAACATAAGAAAAGCCATGTTGGATCAGGCCAATGGCCCATCCAGTCCAACACTCTGTGTCACACAGTGGCAAAAAATTTTATACATACACACACACTGTGGCTAATAGCCACTGATGGACCTCTGCTCCATATTTTTATCTAAACCCCTCTTGAAGGTGGTTATGCTTGTGGCCGCCACCACCTCCTGTGGCAGTGAATTCCACATGTTAATCACCCTTTGGGTGAAGAAGGACTTCCTTTTATCCGTTTTAACCTGGCTGCTCAGCAATTTCATCGAATGCCCACGAGTTCTTGTATTGTGAGAAAGGGAGAAAAGTACTTCTTTCTCTACTTTCTCCATCCCATGCATTATCTTGTAAACCTCTATCATGTCACCCCGCAGTCGACGTTTCTCCAAGCTAAAGAGTCCCAAGCGTTTCAGCTCCGCATCTACCTTAAAAAGGTTTTTGAATTATAACTGTCATAAAACCTTACTCCTGTTGTACTTTTAATGATGAAGATTTCCATCCGTCTGCTTGATACGTTTGGGTTATTTTCCCATTTTTTGTGGGGAGAAATATTAGAAAGTTCCTCAAATCTTAAGAGTTCAGCAAAGTTCTCACAGGGGGTTTGAACAATGGAGCCCAGAAGCGAGTATTGGGGGGGGGGGGGGGGGTGGTTTAAGAAAGAAAGAGCACAATAACATTTAGAAGCTCTGGAGCTCTGTTGCTGTGAGCTCCTGCCCAAAATGTGGTTTGGAACTTATTATTCTTATTTTTACACAAAACAAACCAGGCGGCTGTGATTTCCTCAGGCCCAAAGTGCCATCCAGTGCGTGGCTGATAGAGCATCCGCATGGAAGTCCTCAATAATTTGGACTGCCAGGTTCAAATCAGGAAATATCTGGGGACTTTGTGGGTGGAGCCAGGAGCAAGGGTGTGACAAACATAACAACTCCAAAGGGAGTTCTGGCCATCGCATTTAAAGGGACTACAAACCCTTTTCAATGCCTTCCCACCATTGGAAATAATGAAGGATAGGGGCACCTTCTTTTGGGGCTCATAAAATTGGACCCCCCCTGATCCAATCCTTTTGAAACTTGGCAGGTATTTTTAGAAGAGCCACTGGATGCTTTGCTGAAAATTTGGTGCCTCTACCTCAAAAACAGCCCCCTACAGAGCCCCAGATAACCGCAGACCAATTCTCCATTATACCCTATGGGAATCAGTCTCCATAGGGAATAATGGCGTGCCCAGCAAACATTTCCCTCCCCTCACTGCTTTCTGATGACCCTGAAGCGGGGGGAGGGCCTCCAAACTGCCCCCAACTGAGGATTAAATAAAACACATAAACTGCAGTGGAGATAGACGCAACACACAGAAACACTGCATATATACGGTATATATTGCTCCCACCTGGGGATTGACAACCCTATCGGTATTGAAATCAAAAGGTTTTATCTATCATTTGTATATTCCTCCCAATGCCAAATTTCCCATGATTCTAGAGTCAGGCCTTGTTCACGGTGAAACCAGTGGGCACGTGAAACAGAACGATCAGTGATGTCACAGATATATAGCAACCCAATTCTGAAGCTTCTAGAACAACGCAGTCGCTGTTTAGCAACAGAAAGGAAGGAAGACACCAGGGAGGAAGGAAAGAAGAGGCCACACCCAGAATGAAGCACTAAGACACAAGGCTCTTATATTTCAATAATGAGCCATGAATCCAACTTGGCTTCGGGCTGCTTTTGGTAAAGACCGCCCCTGAACAAAGGAAGGAAGGCGAAAAGGAGGGCAGTGTGCCACCAAGCCAGTAAGGGCTAGGGTGTGGGCGTAGGTGGAAATCACTGCCCAAGACTGCACGCAGCCTGGCCAGTCACAGGGCACAGGTGAAAGGATGGATGATTCGCAGCCCGCTTGCGATGGAGTCCTTCTTGAAAGCAGTAAAGGAGGTGAAGAAATGCCGGATGCCGAGGAAGAGAAACACAACTATGGAATCAGCGGAGAGAGCGCCAGCATACCATCTTCTAGAAAGCAGTCCCAAAGTAGCCAACAGGGCAAAGGCCAGGAATCCCGCCGGGGCAGCCGCCAACACCCAGAACCCTGCCAAGGTAGCCAGAAGATTTCTGGCCAGGAATCCCACCGGAGCAGTCAGCAATCCATAAGCCCCGAGAGACTGGAAAGCCAAACCTCTTCCAAACAGCAACTCATCAATGAATCTGAAGCTGAGAAGACTTGGATTAGCAAAAGAACAGGCAAAGTGATGAAATGTGAAATCCAGCAGACAAGTAGAGTGTGGGAATACATACCACTCGCTGAAGTTCTGCACCCTTCCCGGCAGCAGAAAAGCAGAGGTGCAGATCAGGGATCTGAAGGTGCAAAATTGGAACAGCCTCCCACAGAAGAAACCGAACACAGGAGCCAGTGGCCAGAGTGTCAGGAGTCCAAGGAGGACATGACTTGGGTCAGCAAAAGAAGCGGTAAGCTTGTGAAATGCAGGAGTCAGCAGACAGACAAATTTTGGGACCACAAACCTCTTGTAGAAGTTCTTCGTGCTCCTCTTCAAGAACCTCAAATCACCAGCAAATCACCAGAAATGGCGCGGGCTACTGAAGAACCTCAGCAAGTGGTAGAATCTCGGCGTGGCAGTCAACAGGGGGAAGGACGAGGGTCTCGGCGTGGCAGTCAACAAGCAATAGAGCTTCAGAGAACTGCAGAGTCTCGGCGTGGCAGCCAACAGGGGGAAGGACAAGGGTCTCGGCGTGGCAGTCAACAAGCGGTGGAGCTTCAGCGAACTGCAGAGTCTCGGCGTGGCAGCCAACAGGGGGAAGGACAAGGGTCTCGGCGTGGCAGTCAGCAAGCGGTGGAGCTTCAGCGAACTGCAGAGTCTCGGCGTGGCAGCCAACAGGGGGAAGGACAGGAGCCTCAGGGTGACAGCCCACAACCGGAAGAGCTTCAGAGAACCGCAGAGTCTCGGCGTGGCAGTCAACAGGCAGAAGAACAGGAGCCTCAGGGTGACAGCCCACAACCGGAAGAGCTTCAGAGAACTGCAGAGTCTCGGCATGGCAGTCAACAGTTCGAAGGACAGGAGCCTCGGGGTGACAGTCAACAAGCGGAAGAGCTTCAGAGAACTGCAGAGTCTCGACGTGGCAGTCAACAGGTAGAAGGACGGGGGTCTCGGCGTGGCAGTCAACAGGCGGAGGGAAAGGCAACTCCTACTGAAACTGTGACAGACGAGACTCTGCAAACCGATAGCAAAGTGAGCGTTTTTAGACGTAAGGAACTTTCAGACCAAGGCGAACAGACAGACTTCCCTAACAGCGTAGCAAGTAGCACCACATCTCTTAGAAAACAAGGTAGCCAGGTTCATGAATCGCACCACAGCATTCTGCAACCAGAAGGCCAGGAATTAGAAGAATCGGCTAACAAACAACCAGAAGAGCAGGAACTTCAGAGTGAAAGTCAGCAGCAAATACAAACTCAAGAATCTCGTCACAGTCAGCAGTCGGTGAGGCAAGAATCTCGGAAGAGCAGCCAGAAGTCGCTACAGCCTGAACCAGTGGGGGAAAATGAAAATGTGCTAGACCAAGAACTTCCTATAGTTCCAGAGGATAACCAGGAATCAGATTATCTTGAGGAAAACACCTGGTTGGATAAAAGGACTGGAATTGTGATGAGATGTAGCAGTCAACAGACTACAGACAGTTTGTTCATAGACTATCTAGAAAAAATATACGGGAAGGCTCCACAGAAAGTGGGTGAAGAACCAAAAGCTGAAAGAGAAAAGGAACCGGAGGGAGAAGGGGAGGAAACTAAGGTAGAGGAGAGTGAAAAGCAAGAACCAATCTCTTTTGAGGATGAAGCAAATGCTCAGGAGGAAGCAGATGTTCAGGAACCTTCCAAGCAGGAGTCCCAAAGGAGCATCCAAAAGCCAGAGGTGCAGGAGTCCCGGAAGGGTAGCCAAGCTGACGTGGTTCCAGGGTCTAGAAAGGCCAGTCAACAGGCAGAAGTGCAGGAATCCCGGAAGGGTAGCCAAGCCGAAGTGGTCCCGGGGTCTAGAAAGGCCAGTCAACAGGCAGAAGTGCAGGAGTCCCGGAAAGGCAGCCAAGCCGAAGTGGTTCCGGGGTCTAGAAAGGCCAGTCAACAGGCAGAAGTGCAGGAATCCCGGAAAGGCAGCCAAGCTGAAGTGGTTCCAGGGTCTAGAAAGGCTAGTCAACAGGCAGAAGTGCAGGAGTCCCAGAAAGGCAGCCAAGCTGACGTGGTTCCAGGGTCTAGAAAGGCCAGTCAGCAGGCAGAAGTGCAGGAATCCCGGAAAGGCAGCCAAGCTGACGTTGTCCCAGGGTCTAGAAAGGCCAGTCAACAGGCAGAAGTGCAGGAGTCCCGGAAGGGTAGCCAAGCCGAAGTGGTTCCAGGGTCTAGAAAGGCCAGTCAACAGGCAGAAGTGCAGGAGTCCCGGAAAGGCAGCCAAGCCGATGTGGTTCCAGGGTCTAGAAAGGCCAGTCAACAGGCAGAAGTGCAGGAGTCCCGGAAGGGTAGCCAAGCCGAAGTGGTTCCAGGGTCTAGAAAGGCCAGTCAACAGGCAGAAGTGCAGGAGTCCCGGAAAGGCAGCCAAGCCGATGTGGTTCCAGGGTCTAGAAAGGCCAGTCAACAGGCAGAAGTGCAGGAGTCCCGGAAGGGTAGCCAAGCCGAAGTGGTTCCAGGGTCTAGAAAGGCCAGTCAACAGGCAGAAGTACAGGAATCCCGGAAAGGCAGCCAAGCTGACGTGGTTCCAGGGTCTAGAAAGGCCAGTCAACAGGCAGAAATGCAGGAATCCCGGAAGGGTAGCCAAGCCGAAGTGGTTCCAGGCTCTAGAAGGGGCAGTCAGATGCAAGCCTTCCAGGAACCAGGCCAGCGGTCCCAAGTGGGTAGCCAGCTATCTCTGGCCGAAGAAAGTGGTCAGCCCAAAAGCCCAGAGATGTTCAGTGAAGAGATGGAGGACAAGGCTCAGCAAACATACAGTATCATTTCTTTCGAAGACGGCATCTGGCTGAACATAAAAACCGGCCGGTTTTTGATAAGCCATAGCTTGCAAACTAGCGTGACTTCAGTTCAGAAAGTGAATGCACTGGATAGCGAGGGAGATGCAGGAGCGGCTCCAGAACCACCTGAACTTGGGGCAGAAGCTGGACCAGAGGCTGCAGGAAGCCGTCGAAGCAGCGCTAGTGTGGTCGGAAAGGCTGAGGACGACCAGCCACCAGCAGGCCAAGAATCACATCGTGGGAGCCAGGCAGGGTCTAGAAAGGCCAGTCAACAGGCAGAAGTGCAGGAGTCCCGGAAAGGCAGCCAAGCCGAAGTGGTTCCGGGGTCTAGAAAGGCCAGTCAACAGGCAGAAGTGCAGGAGTCCCGGAAAGGCAGCCAAGCCGAAGTGGTTCCGGGGTCTAGAAAGGCCAGTCAACAGGCAGAAGTGCAGGAGTCTCGGAAAGGCAGCCAAGCCGAAGTGGTTCCGGGGTCTAGAAAGGCCAGTCAACAGGCAGAAGTGCAGGAGTCCCGGAAAGGCAGCCAAGCCGAAGTGGTTCCGGGGTCTAGAAAGGCCAGTCAACAGGCAGAAGTGCAGGAGTCCCGGAAAGGCAGTCAGCAGGCTTCAGCTCCAGGGTCACGCCGTAGCAGCCAACACAGTGCTGGCCAGGAGTCACACCATAGCGGTCACAGAGAGGAGAGTCCAGAGCGACCGGAGGATGAGGAATTCCAGGGTCCGGATGAGATTGAGAACATTCTAAGCCAGCGTTTGAGTGAAGCGACCCTTAAAAGCATCGCAGCTGTGGAAGCAGATACAGTTTCGGAGCTACTCTACAGCGCCATTTCGACAGAGGAAGGATGCTGGGTGAACACCAAGACAGGTAAGCACGTGGCCACGCAGGGTCAACAGACCGACGAGTCTTCTTTTCAGACACCAGAGACGCCAGAAATAGACAGGATAGAAATCCCTGATCCCTGCCAAGATTAGAATCTATGTGGGGGCGGGTTAACATTAAACCATCGGAAAGAGAAGAGGGGCTTTGTGTTGAAACGGCGAGCAGAACCAAGGGGCCAACCTGTCCAGCAAGCTGTCTGTGGAACTGTGGGGAGATCTGAGAGGCAGAGGTGTCTGCACCCTAGAAGAAACAACGGACGTCTGAAAGCTGACCTCTTCTGCTGAAAACAAGGCGTGGCTGCAAAGAGAAAGCGAGCGGGATCCCCTTTCATCTAGAACTCCTGGCCTTAAGGTTGAGAGAAGCAGAATAAACCAAGTGGGAAACTGGAATGCTGGAAACTGTTTCTTTAAGACACATGCAGAATTTGTGGCGAGCGGAAATGATTGCAGTGGTTGTCTTCATCTCACTGTGTGAGATCTTCATCTCCTCATATACCCTGAAGGTTACAAAGAGGGCTGTGGGTGGAGATGAAGCTTGAAAGGGGGAGAAATTTGGGCCCAGACTAAAAAAAAAAAAAAAATCACCACCATGACCATCCTTTCTGAAACTGGAATTAAGAACATAAGAGAAGCCATGTTGGATCAGGCCAATGGCGCATCCAGTCCAACACTCTGTGTCACACAGTGGCCAAAAAAACCAGGTGCCATGAGGAGGTCTATCAGTGGGGCCAGGACACTAGAAGCCCTCCCACTGTTGTCCCCCCCCCCCCAAGCACAAAGAATACAGAGCATCACTGTCTCAGACATACGAACCTTGCTGGATCAGGCCAATAGCCCATCCAGTCCAACACTCTGTGTCACACTGTGCCCCCAAAAAATCCCAGTGCCATCAGGAGGTCCATCAGTGGGGCCAGGACACTAGAAGCCCTCCCACTGTTGCCCCCTTCCCCTAGCACCAAGAATACAGAACATCACTGCCGCAGACATAAGAGAAGCCATGTTGGATCAGGCCAGTGGCTCATCCAGTCCAACACTCTGTGTCATAAGAACATAAGAGAAGCCATGTTGGATCAGGCCAATGGCCCATCCAGTCCAACACTCTGTGTCACATAAGAACATAAGAGCAGCCATGCTGGATCAGGCCAATGGCCCATCCAGTCCAACACTCTGTGTCACATAAGAACATAAGAGAAGCCATGTTGGATCAGGCCAATGGCCCATCCAGTCCAACACTCTGTGTCACAGAAGAACATAAGAGAAGCCCTGTTGGATCAGGCCAGTGGCCCATCCAGTCCAACACTCTGTGTCACACACTGGCCAAAAAACTAGGTGCCATCAGAAGGTCCATCAATGGGACCAGGACACTAGAAGCCCTCCCACTGTGCCCCCCGGAGCACCCAGAATACAGAGCATTCCTGCCCCAGACAGAGTTCCATCTATGCCCACATGGCTCTTACGGTAAGCAACTGTGCCCAGCCCTGCGGTAGGTTGTTCCATGTCCTCCCCAGCCACCAGCAAAGGATGGGGGTAGGGTTGTCAGCACCAGGATGGGAAACTCCTGGAGATTTGTGGGTGGAGCCTGCGGAAGGCAGGGTCCTCTGAGGGATACAGAGCCCTAGAGACCACCCTCCAAGGGATCCATTTCCTCCAGGGGAATAGAGCTCTATAGTGTGGAGATGAGCTGGAATAGCAGGAGATCTCCAGGCCCCACCTGGAGGCTTGGCAAGCAACCGGGAATGATACACGGATTGCTAGTTGCCCTGGAGGGAACCATGCACAAAAGCTGCACCATTACACAATCTCAATGTGCTGATTATGTCAACTTATGAACTCCAAGATGCAAAAAGCACACACTTTTGCACAAAAGTCAAAGCGCATCAATAAAGTCCGAGTACTCTAAAGCTGCAGTACTCTAAAGTCCTAAGCTCTGCTCATGACCTGAGTTCGATCCCCGGCGGAAGCTGGGTTTTCAGGTAGCCGGCTCGAGGTTGACTCCGCCTTCCATCCCTCCAAGGTCGGTCAAATGAGTTCCCAGCTTGCTGGGGGGGAAGAGTAGATGACCGGGGAAGGCAATGGCAAAAGTCTGCCGTGAAAATGTTGTGAAAACGTTACCCCAGAGTCGGAAACGACTGGTGCTTGCACAGGGGACCTTTCCTTTTCCTAAAGCACATCAATAAACAACAGCAATTTCAGTCCGAGTACTCTTAAGAGTCCACAGTCTCTATAGCTGTTGTCATATACTCTAAGTTGCCCTCGCGGTCCTGGATTTCTTGCTGACAAACCCGACGCTAAAATTATGAAGAACTGAGGGGTGACACGCCTCCTAGGAAATTTCCGTGTGTTTCGGGGACGTCCTTCGTCTGATCACAATCACTCACAAATCTGGAACTATATTTCCATAAAGGTAAGGTATACACACCTCACAACGTAATTCACAATATAGCAATACCAAGTGTGGAGAAACACCATCTTAGTTGGGAGGGAACATGAAACTGCTAAGCAGGCTTTGGGGCCTAGCCCTCCTTTCATTCCCCCCTTCCTTCCAGAGCCAAACCAACAACTCTAGGGGGAAAGCCTCCTAGAGCGGCAGGAAGTTCTTTATTCTTGGTATGTGAGTTAGGCAGGAAGAGAAGCAGTTCTCAGCTGGCGCTCAAAGGAAGAGGTTGCCAGGGTGGGGGCTCCTGCCTGTGGAAGAGGCCTATTCAAGAGGAAAAGGCCCCCAGGTAGTCAGACCAAGTAAGTCGTCCACAAGACAGGGCAAGTTTAGACCAGGGACAGTAGGATGCGTTTATAACCACCTTTTCTTTGTCATGCTGTTTGCTGTGCGGGTGCTGTGCTGTGCTAACCTTTTACATGCAACTGTTTTTGTTTTGTTCTCCTTTTCTTTTTCTCTTTTAATTAAATATTTTTACTGTTTAGAATGCTGGCAGTCAAACTCTGTACCACATAGATCCCCAACCGCCTTAGACCACGCTGCTTTAAGAAGGGGGCCCCGGGGAAGGGGGAAGGCATGCAGTTGGATAAGGTGCCAATCCTCCAGGGGTTCCCCAAAGAAATGCTGTGGTCTCTGTGATACCCAAGTACTGGGTGGCAGAGGGCTTTGAGGCCTGGCCTCATAGCTGGAGAGGGGGATTGGGAGTCCTGTTCCTCTCAATCTGAACCCCTAGACTGAGCAGGTGGTGGCAGCGAGCCCAAGTGGCAGGAGGAGAAATAGCTCCCTCCAGGAGTTGGCGACTCAATAGGGAGTTGAAGGGACCGGGTCTGAAGGCAGAATCGGACCGGTTCCGTCACACCAAGTTACAGCCGCTTACCCAAAGCTCAAGCGATTAACATCGTGGCTAGTCTGTTTATGGCTCCGATGGCATACGTGGTTCCCTGACTGCGGAAACCGTGACAGAATATTTCGAAGAAGGCACCTAGGCTTCTGCTTTCTGTACATGTTTTGGAAAGCATCATTGTAGAAGGGGCGGTCATGCCAGGGCAAAGCATATCTTGGGTGCAATCCCCAGTTGAAAGGACCTCCAGAAGCCAGGCTGAGAGAATTCCCTGCCACAGGAGGTGGTGGCAGCCACAAGCGTAGCCAGCTTCAAGAGGGGATTGGATAAAAATATGGAGCAGAGGTCCATCAGTGGCTATTAGCCACAGTGTGTATATATATATGTGTGTGTGTGTGTGTGTGTATGTGTGTATACACACAGAGTGTTGGACTGGAAGGGCCACTGGCCTGATCCAACATGGCTTCTCTTACATTCTTATGAGCCAGTTTGGTGTAGTGGTTAAGTGTGCGGACTCTTATCTGGGAGAACCAGGTTTGATTCCCCCCACCACTCCTCCACTTGCTCCTGCTGGCATGGCTTTGGGTCAGCCATAGTTCTGGCAGAGGTTGTCCTAGAAAGGGCAGCTGCTGTGAGAGTCCTCTCATTTCCACCCACCTCACAAGGTGTCTGTTGTCAGGGAGGGAGATAAAGGAGATTGTGAGCCGCTCTGAGACTCTGAGTGGAGGGCAGGATATAAATCCAATAACTTCTTCTTCTTATCTGGGAGAACCGGGTTTGATTCCCCAGTCCTCCACTTGCAGCTGCTGGAATGGCCTTGGGTCAGCCAGAGCTCTCTTACCTGGGAGAACCGGGGTTGAGACCCCACTCCTCCACTTGCAGCTGCTGGAATGGCCTTGGGTCAGCCAGAGCTCTCTTATCTGGGAGAACCGGGTTTGATTCCCCACTCCTCCATTTGCAGCTGCTGGAATGGCCTTGGGTCAGCCAGAGCTCTCTTACCTGGAAGAACCGGGTTTGATTCCCTACTCCTCCAGTTGCACCTGCTGGCATGGTTTTGGGTCAGCCATAGCTCTGGCAGAGGTTGTCCTTGAAAGGGCAGCTGCTGTGAGAGCCCTCTCCAGCCCCACCCGCCTCAGAGGGTGTCTGTTGTGGGGGAGGAAGGGAAAGGAGATTGTGAGCCGCTCTGAGACTCTTTGGAGTGGAGGGTGGGATATAAATCCAATATCTTCATCTACCTCACAGGGTGTCTGTTGAGGGGGAGAAGGGAAAGGAGATTGCGAGCTGCTCTGAGACTCTTCGGAGTGGAGGGCGGGATATAAATCCAATATCTTCATCTACCTCAGAGGGTGTCTGTTGTGGGGAGGAAGGGAAAGGAGATTGTGAGCCGCTCTGAGACTCTTCGGAGTGGAGGGCGGGATATAAATCCAATATCTTCATCTACCTCACAGGGTGTCTGTTGGGGGGGGAAGGGAAAGGAGATTGGGAGCCGCTCTGAGACTCTTCGGAGAGGAGGGCGGGATATAAATCCAATACCTTCATCTACCTCACAGGGTGCCTGCTGTGGGGGAGGGAGATAAAGGAGATTGTGAGCCGTTCTGAGACTCTTGAGTGGAGGGCAGAATATAAATCCAATGTCTTCTTCTTCAATGTCTTCTTCTAAACTCCTCTGCTGGATAGCAGACATGTGAAGGTCTTCATGGACCATAGCCACTGGGGCCCCTCGACAACCACGACTCCCACAGACCAAAGCCTCCCCCAGTTTCCCCCACTTCAGGGTCATCAGAAAGTGTGGGGGGGGTGGGGAGAAGGGAAATGTCTTCTCGACAGTCCATTATTCCCTATGGAGACCGATTCCCATAGGGTATAATAGAAAATTGATCCATGGGTTTCTGGGGAGGGGGGTTGAGGAAGAGGCACCCAATTTTCAGCATAGCATGTGGTGACCCTACTCAAAATATCCCCCCCATTTCAAAAAGATTGGACTAGGGGGTCCAATTCAGTGAGCCCCCAAAGAAAGTGCCCTTAAACGTGATGGCCAGAAATCCCTTTGGAGCTCAATTGTCCTTGCCACACCCTTGCTCCTGGCTCCACCCACAAAGGCTCCTGGCTCCACCCACAAAGTCCCCAGATATTTCTTGAGTCGGACTTGGCAGCCCTACGAGACAGCTTAGTATTCTGCCCTCCCTCTTTCTTTCTAATGAGCTCTGCTAACTGTAGATGGATTTAATTTCATTCCAGGACTCTCAGTCAACTCCGGGGCGTCTGGAGTCTCGAGCAACCGCGAATAAAAAGGCCGCTCTAAAGAGACGGTGCTGACAGCTCCTTCATCTTTATTCTAAGCTGCCATGGCTGGTTTTCCTTAACTGCTTTTTTAAAAAGTCATTTATTAGCTTAACCAGGTAATTAATGTTTGAAAAATATTAGCCATGCTAACGCTGAATGATCTATTACGGGGGATGATGAAGTCTTGGCTCTGCCCCAAAAGAGGATATGGATATTGCTGGACCTTGAGGACAGAAGAACGTTTGGCAAAAATAGAGTCTGGGTTAAAAAGTTATTCCCCTTCCCCAGGACAAGATAGTTCTGTCAAGGGTGAGGGGGAGAGAGAGGGTCTTGCACAGAGAACTCGCAGCGCTTTTGCTGACCCATGCAGTTGGAGCTGGGGTTCAGCGTGCTGCGGAGAACTGGGAGATCTGGTGCCAGTCAGAGGAGACAATGATAACCCTGGCATATCAATGTATAAGGCAACTTCATACATGCTGCAGCTGTGAGGAGAAGGAGGAGGAGGAGGTAGGAACAGAAAGAAGGACCAGAATCAATGAGTTGATATTAAATCTAAAGAGTTTCTGGCTCAACATTAGGAAGAACTTCCTGACCATTAGACCAGTTCCTCAGTGGAACAGGCTTCCTCGGGAGGTGGTGGCCTCTCCTTCCTTGGAGGTTTTTAAGCAGAGGCTAGATGGCCATCTGACAGCAATGAAGATCCTGTGAATTTAGGGAGAGGTATTTGTGAGTTTCCTGCATTGTGCAGGGGGTTGGACTAGATGGCCCTGGAGGTCCCTTCCAACTCTATGATTCTATGACTGTTGGAGCGATTCCTCAGTGGAAGAGGCTTCTTCCTCGGGAGGTGGTGGGCTCTCCTTCCATGGAGGTTTTTCAACAGAGGCTAGATGGCCATCTGACAGCGATGAAGATCCTGTGAATTTAGGGGGAGGTATTTGTGAGTTTCTTGCATTGTGCAGGGGGTTGTACTAGATGACCCTAGAGATCCCTTCCAACTCTTCTTCTTTATCATAAAGAAGAAGAAGATATTGGATTAATATCCCACCCTATAGTCTGAATATCAGAGTCTCAGAGCAGTTTATAATCTTCTTTATCCTCCTCCCCCACAACAGACACCCTGTGAGGTGGGCAGTGCTGAGAGAGCTCTCACAGAATCTGTCCTTTCAAGGACAGCCCTGAACGAGCTATGGATGATCCAAGGCCATGGGTGACTCAAGGGGAGGATTTGGGAATCAAACCTGGTTCTCCCAGATAAGAGTGCGCACACTGAACCACTACACCAGAAGGAATGAATGTTACTGTCTGGAAACCGCACAAAGGGTTCCTTCCACATGAAAATGCTGGTGAGTGCTCAGCAAATATGGTTTATTTGGTTTCTTTTATGTCCCATCTCTCTAGTCCACCATTTTTACTGAGACTCAACACATATTATAAGGGAATAGGTTAATAACAGTCCATCTAATAAATACAGTGACTAAAGGGAACCTCCATGTTTGAAGGCAGTCAGCCTTTGAATCTCTGTTCCTGGAGGCAAAGCCAGGGGAAGGCCTCGGCCTCTCTGCCCTGTTGTTGGACTTTCAGAGGAACTGGTTGGCCACTGTGTGAGACAGGAGGCTGGACTAGATGGACCCTCCCTGGTCTGATCCAGCAGGGCTCTTCTGATGTTCTTCTCAGGGGAAGGCCGCCTCAGCCTCTCTGCCCTGTTGCTGGCCCTCCAGAGTTACCGGTTAACCACTGTGTGAGACAGGATGCTGGTCTAGATGGACCCTCCCTGGTCTGATCCAGCAGGGCTTTTCTGATGCTCTTATGAAGGCCTCGGCCTCTCTGCCCTGTTGTTGGCCCTCCAGAGGAACTGGTTGGCCACTATGTGAAACAGATGCTGGACTAGATGGACCCTCCCTGGTCTGATCCAGCAGGGCTCTTCTGATGTTTCTCTCAGGGGAAGGCCTCGGCCTCTCTGCCCTGTTGTTGGCCCTCCAGAGGAACTGGCTGGCCACTGTGTGAGACAGGAGGCTGGACAAGATGGACCCTCACTGATCTGATCCAGCAGGGCTCTTCTGATGTTCTTATGAAGGCCTCGGCCTCTCTGCCCTGTTGTTGGCCCTCCAGAGGAACTGGTTGGCCTCTGTGTGAGACAGGAGGCTGGACTGGATGGACCCTCACTGATCTGATCCAGCAGGGCTCTTCTGATGTTCTTATGAAGCCCTCGGCCTCTCTGCCCTGTTGTTGGCCCTGCAGAGGAACTGGCTGGCCACTGTGTGAGACAGGAGGCTGGACTAGATGGACCCTCCCTGGTCTGATCCAGCAGGGCTCTTCTGATGTTCCTCTCAGGGGAAGGCCTCGGCCTCTCTGCCCTGTTGTTGACCCTCCAGAGGAAGTGGTTGGCCATTGTGTGAGACAGGAGGCTGGACTAGATGGGCCCTCAGTGGTCTGACCCAGCAGGGCTCTTCTGATGTTTCTCTCAGGGGAAGGCCTCGGCCTCTCTGCCCTGTTGTTGGCCCTCCAGAGGAAATGACTGGCCACTGTAGGAGACAGGATGTGGGACTCGATGAACCTTCACTGGTCTGATCCAGCAGGGCTCTTCAGATGCTGTTAGTGTAGGTTGCTATAATACTGAGGAGGCATCAAATGAGCAGTGTACTAGAACAGGGGTGGCCAAATTTGCTTAACATAAGAGCCACATAAAATAAATGTCAGATGTCTGAGAGCTGCAAGACACGAACACCAGATGTTTGAGATCCGCGAGAGAAGAAAGGAAGGAAGGCATATGGAGTGGGGAGGGAGGGAGGAAGGAAGGAAGATGAATAGGGGAGTGAGGAGGAAGGGAGAGGTGGAAAGAAAGCAACTTTAACTTTAAATGGATTCTCCAAGCTGCCAGTCCAACACTCTGTGTCATACAGTGGCCAAAAAACCCAGGTGCCATCAGGAGGTCCATCAGTGAGGCCAGGACACCAGAAGCCCTCCCACTGCTGCTCCTCCCAAGCACAATGACAGATAAACAATAGACAGAAAGGAATCCTACTCATTCAAAGGGATGATTCCACAACTATTCAGACTCTACAACCAAGTCTCTTCCAAGTGAACATGCCTGAAGATGCACTGTAGTCCATAATAGTCAAATCTCAGTCTTGTCTCCCAAAGGCATTCATATAGATAAGCTGGAAGGGGTCCAGAGGAGGGTGACGAAGATGGTGAGGGGTCTGGAGAAGGTTGAAGGAGGAAAGGTTGAAGGAGCTGGGCATGTTTAGCCTGGAGAGGAGGCAGCTGAGAGGTGATAGGATCACCATCTTCAAGTCCTTGAAGGGCTGTCATATAGAGGATGGTGTGGGATTGTTTTCTGTGGCCCCAGAAGGTAGGACCAGAACCAATGGGTTGAAATTAAATCAAAAGAGTTTCCGGCTCAACATTAGGAAGAACTTCCTGACAGTTAGAGCGATTCATCAGTGGAACAGGCTTCCTCCTTGGGAGGTGGTGGGCTCTCCTTCCTTGGTGGTTTTTCAACAGAGGCTAGATGGCCATCTGACAGCAATGAAGGTCCTGTGAATTTAGGGAGAGGTATTTGTGAGTTTCTTGCATTGTGCAGGGGGTTGATGACCCTAGAGGTCCCTTCCAACTCTATGACTTTGCCTTTGCCTTCCCTAGTCATCTCCACTTTACCCCCAGCAAGCTGGGTACTCTTTTTACTGACCTTGGAGGGATGGAAGGCTGAGTCAACCCTGAGCTGGCTACCTGAACCCAGCTTCCACCAAGATCGAACTCAGGTCATGAGCAGAGCTTGGACTGCAGCTATCCACTCTGCCCCATGGAGCTCCTGTTTTGCCAGTAGGTTTTTTTTCAAAGAACGAGCATAAACAATCTCAAACATTCTGCAATATTCATCACAAAATCCTGACACTATTATCCAGTCTTACAACACAACTGACTCAAAATACGGTGAATATTAGGCATTCCTCAAAACCGTATTATTTAATGACATATTACCTTGTAGTAACATTCAGGAAAAATCTTTCAAAATATTCAATGTTTCACGCCGACCGCACTGTTCAGATTTGTAAAGGTTAGAGACCGCTAAAGTCACCGACTGAAATGACAGCACGGCGGGTGTTTCCTTATAGCTACACAGCACATTTAAGCACTCATCCCACATGTATTAAATAAAACACGATGATAGATTGAATCCCTTAGGGCAGGAGTGGTCAACAGTAGCTCTCCAGATGTTTTTTGCCTATAACTCGCATCAGCCCCAGCCATTGAGGATCAGGTGGCTCAGTGGTAGAGCATCTGCTTGGTAAGCAGAAGGTCCCAGGTTCAATCCCCAGCATCTCCAACTCAAAAGGATACAGGCAAATAGGTGTGAAAAGCCTCAGCTTGAGACCCTGGAGAGCCATGAATGGGGCTGTGGCTCAGTGGTAGAGCATCTGCTTGGTAAGCAGAAGGTCCCAGGTTCAATCCCCAGCATCTCCAACTCAAAAGGATCCAGGCAAATAGGTGTGAAAAACCTCAGCTTGAGACCCTGGAGAGCCGCTGCCAGTCTGAGAAGACAAGACTGACTTTGATGTACCAAGGGTCTGATTCAGTAGAAGGCAGCTTCATATGTTCATTGGCCATGCTGGCTGGGGCTGATGGGAGTTGTAGGCAAAAAACATTTGGAGAGCTACCGTTGGCCACCCGTGCCTTAGGGGTTAGAGCAGGGGCGGGAGAATGAGGGAGAATGATTCCGGCTGGCAAAATTAATGCAAATAATTGTTTCTTTTATTTGAAGTCATGTGGGGAGAGCCTAATCTGGCACACACACACACACACACGGCCCGCCGCCCTAGGCAAATGCAGAGGTCCAGGGCTTTTTTGTAGAAAAAGCCCAGCAGGAACTTAGTAGCATATTAGACCACATTGGCATATTAGGCCCATCTGGGATAATCAAGTGCAAACTGAACTGTGACTGTAACGTTTCCAGGCCCACACGACTCGGTTCAGCCCAGCAGTCCCCAGGGGGCAACACCAAGTGACCTTGAGGGCCCTCAGGACAGAGGTTGCCCACCCCTGGGTTAGAGTCTGTAATTTGGAAATCCACATCGCTTCCTTTTGCAGGAACAGTCTCCTCACATTCACAGAACTGTATTCACGATAGGGTTGCCAATCCCCAGGTGGGGGCAGGGGATCCCCAGGTTTGGAGGCCCTTCCCCCGCTTCAGGGTCATCAGAAAGTGGGGGGAGGGGAGGGAAATGTCTGCTGGAAACTCTATTATTCCCTATGGAGACTTATTCCCACAGAAAGTAATGGAGAATTGAACCGTTGGTATCTGGGGCTCTGGGGGAGCTGTCGTTTGAGGTAGAGGCACCAAAATTTCAGTATAGCATCCAGTGGCACAGTGCCTCTCCCCAAAACACCCTCCAAGTTTCAAAAAGATTGGACCAGGGGGTCCAATTCTATGAGCCCCCAAAGAAGGTGCCCCTATCCTTCATTATTTCCTATGGAAGGAAGGCATTTAAAAAGGTGCGCTGTCCCTTTAAATGTGATAGCCAGAACTTTGGAGTTCAATGATGCTTGTCACACCCTTGCTCCTGTTTCTGCCTCCGATGTCTCCGGGCTCCACCCCCAAAGTCTCCTGGCTCCTCCCCCAAAGTCCCCAGATGTTTCTTGAATAGGACTTGGCAACCCTAATTCACGACTTTCAAACCTGAAAATGACAAAATACCTTAGCAAATCAGCGTCATTATTGTGAGTGACAAACTGCTCAACAAAGGGAGCCTTGAATTATTTGATGGCTGGGGGACCATAGTTCGAGGCAGGCCTCATTTTGGGCAGGAGCTCACAGGAAAAGAGCTTCGGAACCTCTAAATATTATTGTGCTCTTTCTTTCTCTCTTCCCCCCCCCCAAAAAAAATACTTGCTTCTGGGCTCCATTGTTCAAACCCCCTCTGAGAATTTTGCCGAACTCTAAGATTCTAATGTCCCCTGTGGAGAAACGCCATCTGAGAGTGTTGGTGCTTCATCCAAAAAGGCAGGGATCAGTAAATCCATTCAGCCGGCTTTGTAGCCTTCCCCTCACTCCCCCCCCTCCCTTCCAGAGCCAAACCAACAACGCTAGGGGGAAAGTCTCCTAGAGAAGCAGGAAGTGCGGTTGTTCTTGCCATGTGCTAGGCAGGAAGAGTTTCTGAGTTGGAAGCCAGCGCTCGAGCGAGCATGTGGTGAGCAATGGAGGCTCCTGCCGGGGAGGCCCCCCAGGCAGGCAGACTAAGTAAGTAATTCAAAAAGGGCAGGGCATGTTTAGATCAGGGCCAACCGGATGCGTTTATAATCAACTTTTCTTTGTTATGCTGTTTGCTGTGCTGTGCTGTGCTGTGTTAACTTTTTAAAGGCAACTGTTTTTGTTTTGCTTTTCTTCCCCTATATTTTTCTCTTTTAAATAAATGTTTTTTCTGTTTTAAATACTGGCAGTCAATCTCTGTACCACCTAGATCCCCAGACCGCTTTAGATCACGCTGTTTTTATAAAGGGGGCCCCGGGGAAGGGGGAAGGCATGCAGGTGGATAAGGTGCCAATCCTCCAGGGGTGCCCCAAAGAAGCGCTGAGGTCTCTGTGAAACCCAAGTGCAGGGTGGCAGAGGACCTGGAGGTCTAGCCTCATAGCTGGAGAGGGGGATTGGGAGTCCTGTTCCTCTCAATCTGAACCCCGGGACTGAGCAGGTGGTGGCAGCGAGCCCAAGGGGCAGGAGGAGAAATAGCTCCCTCCAGGAGTTGGCGACTCCATAGGAGGCTGACGGGACCAGGCCTGAAGGTAGAATCGGGCCGGTTCCGCCACATCCCCCCCCCCTTTAAAAAATGGGAAAACAACGAAAACATATCGAGCAAACGGATGGAGATCTTCATCGTGCCACTGCGGCCACATAGGAGAAAGTAATTCAAAAAGTATGATGGGAGGAAGGTTTCATGACGACAGTTATAATTCACAAAGCGTTTTAAGGTAGATGCTGATTTGATGTAATTTAGTACACCTTCCGGTGATGTAGGGTTGCCAAATGCCAATCCCCAGGTGGGGGCAGGGGATCCCCCGGTTTGGAGACTCTCCCCCTGCTTCAGGGTCATCAGAAAGTGGGGGGAGGGGAGGGAAATGTCTGCTGGAAACTCTATTATTCCCTATGGAGATTTATTCCCATAGAAAATCATGGAGAATTGATCTGCGGATATCTGGGGCTCTGGGGGGGGCTGTTATTTGGGGTAGAGGCACCAAATTATGGGGTAGAGGCAACTAGTGCCTCTCCCCAAAATACCCCCCAAGTTTTAAAAAGATTGGACCAGGGGGTCCAATCTATGAGCCCCAAAAGAAGGTGCCCATATGAATTATTTCCTATGGAAGGAAGGCATTGAAAAGGTGTGCCATCCTTCTAAATGTTCAATTATGCTTGTCACAGCCTTGATCTTGGCTCCACCCCAATGTCTCCTGGCTCCACCCCCAAAGTCTCCTGGCTCCACCCCCAAAGTCCCCAGATATTTCTTGAATTGGACTTGGCAACCCTAGGGCCTTTGGCCTGATCCAACATGGCTTCTCTTATGTTCTTATGTGACACAGAGAGTTGGACTGAATGGGCCACTGGCCTGATCCAACATGGCTTCTCTTATGTGACACAGAGTGTTGAACTGGATGGGCCATTGGCCTGATCCAACATGGCTTCTCTTATGTTCTTATTTTTTGTACAGTTTATTTTGAGACATTGTACCTTTGCACTGTATATCTCACCCTATTTTTTGCTTGTCCCCTGGCGAAAGTGGCAGCTTTGGAAGGTGGACTCTATGGCCTTATATCCCGTTGAAGGCTCTCCTTTCTCCCAATTATCCAAGCCCCCCTACTCCCATTCTCCAGGAATTTCCCAACCCAACTTTGGCAGCCCTTAGTGAGTCTCTTAGCCCTGCACACATGCCTTCCACTCTATCCCTAGCCTTTGCTTCTGCCGCCTTGTCCTTAGACGTGTTGCTAAGTAAATGAGGTGACTCTCTGCAATCGCAACACACGTTTTAAAACTGAAATGACACACCATCTTTGGCATGATTGTCTGTAAAGCATAATCTGCTGGGGCGATGTGCCAGAGCAGTTGTATAAACCAGCCACTGGGTCTGTAAGCATCAACAATAAACGTGCTATTTCCCCTCTATTAATTTGTCACATCGTTCTCATCCCCAGGGACCATCGTTCTCATCCCCAGATTTGTAAATGTTAACTGACATCCTGTCTCACTTCGGCACCAACACCGCTTCAGCGAGGTGCGTCAGAACCTTTGCATTTCTCTGTTTGCAGAGTTCCAGACAGCTTCATTATTGTCTGGTTCCTGTGAATTTCATAAGGCAAAGGTGCAAGGCAAGGTCACGTTCGCCCACAAACTGCAGAACTGTTCTCTACGGGGGCAACAATATCACCTTGCAACATTTATTATTTTTTAGTTGTACATTTAGTAGGCTTAGGCAGCACCGTGGTGCAGAGTGGTAAAGCGGCAGTGCTGCAGTACTGTGGTCTGAACTCTCTGCTCATGACCTGAGTTCGGTTCCGGCGGAACCTGGATCCACGTAGCCGGCCTGAGGTTGACTTAGCCTTCCATCCTTCCAAGGTCGTTCAAATCAGTCCCCAGCTTGCTGGAGGGGGGGGAGTGTAGATGACTGGGGAAGACAATGTCAAACCACCCCATAAAAAGTCTGCCGTGAAAACGTTATGAAAGCAATGTCACCCCAGAGTCGGCAATGACTGGTGCTTGCACAGGGGACCTTTCCTTTCCACATGTGTTAAGAGCCCCGTGGCCCAGAGTGGTAAAGCTGCAGTACTGCAGTCTGAACTCTCTGCTCATGACCTGTTCAATCCCTGCGGAAGCTGGGTTCAGGTAGCCGGCTTGAGGTTGACTCAGCCTTCCATCCTTCTGAGGTCGGTCAAATGAGTCCCCAGCTTGCTGAGGGGAAAGCATAGATGAGGGGAAAGCGTAAAAAGTCTGCCGTGAAAACATTGCGAAAGCAAAGTCACCCCAGAGTCGGAAACGACTGGTGCTTGCACAGGCGGCCTTTCCTTTCCTTTTCTGCCAGATAAAGAGCCCCGTGGTGCAGGGTGTTAAAGCTGCAGTACTGCAGTCGGAGCCCTCTGCTCATGACCTGAGTCCACCACAATCATCTTATCCTCATGAATCTCTCTAATCGCCTTTTAAAGCTGTTTATTCCCGTGGCCACCCCCGCTTCCTCTGGTAAGAACTGGCATCCATTTTTATTGTAATGGAACGAGACCTAATTGATAAATGTGTGAGTAAGGAGGAAATTTTGTGTTATACTTAGACGACGGTGTGCATTGTGCAATAATTATATACTATAATGATGTTTGCACTACATTATGCTAAAGCCTTTGGTTGTGTGGATCACAACAAACGGTGGCGAGTCCTTAAAGAGATGGGAACACCAGACCACCTCACATATCTCCTGAGAAACCTGTATAAGGGTCAAGAAGCAACGGTCAGAATGGGATATGGAACAACTGATTGGTTTAGAATAGGAAAAGGAGTTCGCCAAGGATATATATTGTCACCCTGCTTATTTAATTTATACGCAGAGTGCATCATGCGGAATGCTGGCCTGGATGAAGCACAAGCCGGAATTAAGATTGCTGGGAAAAACATCAACAACCTCAGATCTGCAGATGACACCACTCTAATGGCAGAAAGTGAGGAGGACCGAAAGAACCTCTTGTTGAGGGTGAAAGAGGAGAGCACAAAAGTAGGCTAGAAACTCAACATCAAAAAAACTAAGATCATGGCATCCGGCCCCATCACACCTTGGTAAATAGGGGAAGATATGGAAGTAGTGACAGACTTTGCATTTCTGGCATCCAAGTTCACTGCAAATGGTGACTGTAGCCATGAAATTAAAAGACGTTTGTTCCTTGGGAGGACAGCTATGGAGAACCTGGGCAGTATAATAAAAAGTAGAGACATCACCCTGCCAACAAAAGTCTGTATAGTCAAAGCGATGGTATTCCCAGTAGTCATGTATGGCTGTGAGAGCTGGACCATAAGGAAGGCCAAGAACCGAAGAATAGATGCTTTTGAGCTGTGGTGCTGGAGAAGACTCTTGAGAGTTCCTTGGACTGCAAGAAGATCCAGTCATTCAGTCCTAAGGGAAATCAACCCAGACTGTTCCCTGGAAGGTCAGATGCTGAAGCTGAAGCTCCAATACTTTGGCCGCCAAATGAGAAGGGAGCACTCCCTGGAGAAGACCCTGATGCTGGGAAAGACAGAAGGCAAAAGAAGAAGAGGACGGCAAAAGAGGAGATGGCTGGACAGTGTTATTGATGTAACAAACACAAATTTGAGCAGACTTGGGAGGATGGTGGAAGACAGGAGGGCCTGGTGTGACTTTGTCCATGGGGTCACAAAGAGTCGGACTCGACTGTGCGACTGAACAACAATTTACATTATGATAATAATTCTTTTTAAAGTTGTGCTTGGAAATAAATTGGTAACCAAGGAAACGGGGATCGTGCTGGAGTCTGATCATCTACTCAACCACCTCTAATTGATGAACTGGCCAGCACATTTTGTTTGCTTGCTTCACTTCATTTATAGCCTTAATTCACTGCCACAGGAGGTGGCAATGGCTACAAGCATAGACACCTTCAAGAAGGGATTGGATAAGGATTTGGAGCAGAGGTCCATCAGTGGCTTCTAGCCACAGCGTATTGTTGGAACCTTCAGTCTGGGCAGTGATGCTCTGTATTCTTGGTGCTTCAGGGGGACAAAGTGGGAGGGCTTCTAGTGTCGTGGCCTGGCCCCACTGATGGACCTCTTGATGGCACCTGTTCTTTTTGGCCACTGTGTGACACAGAGTGTTGGGCCGGATGGACCATTGGCCTGATCCAACATGGCTTCTCTTAGGTTCTTATGTCTGGGGCACTGATGCTCTGTATTCTTGGTGCTTGTGGGGCACAGTGGGAGGGCTTCTAGTGTCCTGGCCCCACTGATGGACCTCCTGATGGCACCTGGGGTTTTTTGGCCACAGTGTGACACGGAGTGTTGGACTGGATGGGCCATTGGCCTGATCCAACATGGCTTCTCTTATGTTCTTATGTGACACAGAGTGTTGGACTGGATGGGCCATTGGCCTGATCCAACATGGCTTCTCTTATGTTCTTATGTGACACAGAGTGTTGGACTGGATGGGCCACTGGCCTGATCCAACATGGCTTCTCTTATGTTCTTATGGGACACAGAGTGTTGGACTGGATGGGCCATTGACCTGATCCAACATGGCTTCTCTTATGTTCTTATGTGACACAGAGTGTTGGACTGGATGGGCCATTGGCCTGATCCAACATGGCTTCTCTTATGTTCTTATTTCTCACCATGGCTCCAGAAGGATCCCAGGTAGCAAAAGAGCAATGTTTGAGTCCAGTTCAGGTACCTTTAAGACCAACAAAGTTTAATTCTGGGTGTATGCACACTTCTAATAAACAGCCAGCAAACATTGCAGCAGGACTCAGATTGCAAAAATTAGAACAATGCAAAAAAGAATGAAAGCATCAGACAGATCCCAAACAAGGCAGAAAACAGAATTACAAAAGTAAAAGATGATACAGTAACAGCAGGATACAACATACCTTAAACGTGGGAATAGACCACAATTGTGTTCAGGGGTCGTTTTGTAAAAAAAAAAAAATGGTGGTGGAGCTCATTAGCACATCTCCTTAGCATATGCCGCCCTCCCCCAGCCAAAAGCAATCCGGTGCAAGAAAGGAGAGCCCCAGGCAAGTGAGGCCTTGCTTGCCTGGGACTCTCCTGGACAGCCATTTCCAGTCAAAAGGCCAGCAAGCCACCCGCCAACCAAAGAGTGGGGCGGGCTTCTCCAGGAGTTAATGAGGGCTGCTGGGGGCATGGCAAAGCCCCTGGTGGCTGGCTGGCTGCCCGCTCTCCTAAAACAGGGATTGTTATGCAGCTGCACCTCCTATTCAATGGACAAAGGAGGTGCGGAGGAAGAGGGTGAATCCCCAGAAAGGTTCAGGAGCTGAGCTCCTGCTGAATCTGAGGCCTGATTGTGTTTCTTTTATAAATAAGCCTTCTTCTGAATCAGTCTACCGTAAACAGCCCTTTTATAAAAATGTCTTCCTGAGCAATTCTGCTTGACCCAGTCTTTGGGATGAAAGACGTGCAGGACCCCGTTGTAGCTTTTGGGCAGTCCTCAAAGACTGTCAGGTACGTAGCTTGGACTCCGAAACGTAGCTTGGATTATGAAAGCTATAAAGGAGAGCTGATAAAACGGCAGTCTCTGAGACTGTTGAAGAATGTCTCTGGACAGAGGGGGATCCGCTGCTTATTAAGAGCACGAAGGTTTAGTCGAGTTCTGCCCCAGCCTTTTCATCGAGCAACCTCAGAATTGGGGGCAAGTCGTCATAAAAACACTACAACATAATGAAATAGCAGCTGACCGATCCCATTGGTCTTAAAAGTGCTACTGGACTACAGTCCGGATTGCTGTAGTGGTGAAGTGTGCGGACTCTTATCTGGGAGAACCAGGTTTGATTCCCCACTCCTCCACTTGCAGCTGCTGGAATGGCCTTGGGTCAGCCAGAGCTCTCTTATCTGGGAGAACTAGGTTTGATTCCCCACTCCTCCACTTGCAGCTGCTGGAATGGCCTTGGGTCAGCCAGAGCTCTCTTATCTGGGAGAACCGGGCTTGATTCCCCACTCCTCCACTTGCACCTGCTGGAATGGCCTTGGGTCAGCCAGAGCTCTCTTATCTGAGAGAACCGGGTTTGATTCCCCACTCCTCCACTTGCAGCTGCTGGAATGGCCTTGGGTCAGCCAGAGAGCTCTTAAATGGGAGAACCGGGCTTGATTCCCCACTCCTCCACTTGCAGCTGCTGGAATGGCCTTGGGTCAGCCAGAGCTCTCTTATCTGGGAGAACCAGGTTTGATTCCCCACTCCTCCACTTGCACCTGCTGGAATGGCCTTGGGTCAGCCAGAGCTCTCTTATCTGGGGGAACCGGGTTTGATTCCCCACTCCTCCACTTGCAGCTGCTGGAATGGCCTTGGGTCAGCCAGAGCTCTCTCATCTGGGAGAACCGGGTTTGATTCCCCACTCCTCCACTTGCACCTGCTGGAATGGCCTTGGGTCAGCCATGGCTCTCTTATCTGGGAGAACCAGGTTTGATTACCCACTCCTCCGCTTGCAGCTGCTGGAATGGCCTTGGGTCAGCCATAGCTCTCTTATCTGGGAGAACCAGGTTTGATTCCCCACTCCTCCACTTGCATCTGCTGGAATGTCCTTGGGTCAGCCATGGCTCTCTTATCTGGGAGAACCAGGTTGGATTCCCCACTCCTCCACTTGCACCTGCTGGAATGGCCTTGGGTCAGCCAGAGCTCTCTCATCTGGGAGAACCGGGTTTGATTCCCCACTCCTCCACTTGCACCTGCTGGAATGTCCTTGGGTCAGCCATAACTCTCTTATCTGGGAGAACCGGGTTTGATTCCCCACTCCTCCACTTGCATCTGCTGGAATGTCCTTGGGTCAGCCATGGCTCTCTTATCTGGGAGAACCGGGTTGGATTCCCCACTCCTCCCCTTGCAGCTGCTGGAATGGCCTTGGGTCAGCCATAACTCTCTTATCTGGGAGAACCGGGTGTGATTCCCCACTCCTCCACTTGCACCTGCTGGAATGTCCTTGGGTCAGCCATAACTCTCTTATCTGGGAGAACCGGGTGTGATTCCCCACTCCTCCACTTGCAGCTGCTGGAATGGCCTTGGGTCAGCCATAACTCTCTTATCTGGGAGAACCGGGTGTGATTCCCCACTCCTCCACTTGCATCTGCTGGAATGTCCTTCGGTCAGCCATGGCTCTCTTATCTGGGAGAACCGGGTTTGATTCCCCACTCCTCCACTTGCAGCTGCTGGAATGGCCTTGGGTCAGCCAGAGCTCTCTTATCTGGGAGAACCGGGTGTGATTCCCCACTCCTCCACTTGCATCTGCTGGAATGTCCTTGGGTCAGCCATAACTCTCTTATCTGGGAGAACCGGGTGTGATTCCCCACTCCTCCACTTGCACCTGCTGGAATGTCCTTGGGTCAGCCATAACTCTCTTATCTGGGAGAACCGGGTTTGATTCCCCACTTCTCTACTTGCAGCTGCTGGAATGGCCTTGGGTCAGCCATAGCTCTGGCAGAGGTTGTCTTTGAAAGGGCAGCTGCTGTGAGAGCCCTCTCAGCCCCACCCACCTCACAGGGTGTCTGTTGTGGGGGAGGAAGGGAAAGGAGATTGTAGGCCACTCTGAGACTCAGTCCTTGAAAGGGCAGCTTCTGGGAGAGCTCTCTCAGCCCCACCCACCTCACAGGGTGTCTGTTGTCGGGGAGGAAGGGAAAGGAGATTGTAGGCCACTCTGAGACTCAGTCCTTGAAAGGGCAGCTTTTGGGAGAGCTCTCTCAGCCCCACCCACCTCACAGGGTGTCTGTTGTGGGGGAGGAAGGGAAAGGTGATTGTAGGCTGCTCTGAGACTCTGTTCTTGAAAGGGCAGCTTCTGGGAGAGCTCTCTCAGTCCCACTCACCTCACAGGGTGTCTGTTGTGGGGGAGGAAGGAAAAGGAGATTGTGAGCTGCTCTGAGACTCAGTCCTTGAAAGGGCAGCTTCTGTGAGAGCCCTCTCAGCCCCACCCACCTCACAGGGTGTCTGTTGTGGGGGAGGAAGGGAAAGGAGATTGTAGGCCATTCTGAGACTCAGTCCTTGAAAGGGCAGCTTTTGGGAGAGCTCTCTCAGCCCCACCCACCTCACAGGGTGTCTGTTGTGGCGGAGGAAGGGAAAGGTGATTGTAGGCTGCTCTGAGACTCTGTCCTTGAAAGGGCAGCTTCTGGGAGAGCTCTCTCAGTCCCACTCACCTCACAGGGTGTCTGTTGTGGGGGAGGAAGGAAAAGGAGATTGTGAGCTGCTCTGAGACTCAGTCCTTGAAAGGGCAGCTGCTGTGAGAGCCCTCTCAGTCCCACTCACCTCACAGGGTGTCTGTTGTGGGGGAGGAAGGGAAAGGAGATTGTAGGCCACTCTGAGACTCAGTCCTTGAAAGGGCAGCTTCTGTGAGAGCCCTCTCAGCCCCACCCACCTCACAGGGTGTCTGTTGTCGGGGAGGAAGGGAAAGGAGATTGTAGGCCACTCTGAGACTCAGTCCTTGAAAGGGCAGCTTTTGGGAGAGCTCTCTCAGCCCCACCCACCTCACAGTGTGTCTGTTGTGGGGGAGGAAGGGAAAGGTGATTGTAGGCTGCTCTGAGACTCTGTCCTTGAAAGGGCAGCTTCTGGGAGAGCTCTCTCAGTCCCACTCACCTCACAGGGTGTCTGTTGTGGGGGAGGAAGGAAAAGGAGATTGTGAGCTGCTCTGAGACTCAGTCCTTGAAAGGGCAGCTTCTGTGAGAGCCCTCTCAGCCCCACCCACCTCACAGGGTGTCTGTTGTGGGGGAGGAAGGGAAAGGAGATTGTAGGCCACTCTGAGACTCAGTCCTTGAAAGGGCAGCTTTTGGGAGAGCTCTCTCAGCCCCACCCACCTCACAGGGTGTCTGTTGTGGGGGAGGAAGGGAAAGGTGATTGTAGGCTGCTCTGAGACTCTGTCCTTGAAAGGGCAGCTTCTGGGAGAGCTCTCTCAGTTCCACTCACCTCACAGGGTGTCTGTTGTGGGGGAGGAAGGAAAAGGAGATTGTGAGCTGCTCTGAGACTCAGTCCTTGAAAGGGCAGCTGCTGTGAGAGCCCTCTCAGTCCCACTCACCTCACAGGGTGTCTGTTGTGGGGGAGGAAGGGAAAGGAGATTGTAGGCCACTCTGAGACTCAGTCCTTGAAAGGGCAGCTTCTGTGAGAGCCCTCTCAGCCCCACCCACCTCACAGGGTGTCTGTTGTCGGGGAGGAAGGGAAAGGAGATTGTAGGCCACTCTGAGACTCAGTCCTTGAAAGGGCAGCTTTTGGGAGAGCTCTCTCAGCCCCACCCACCTCACAGTGTGTCTGTTGTGGGGGAGGAAGGGAAAGGTGATTGTAGGCTGCTCTGAGACTCTGTCCTTGAAAGGGCAGCTTCTGGGAGAGCTCTCTCAGTCCCACTCACCTCACAGGGTGTCTGTTGTGGGGGAGGAAGGAAAAGGAGATTGTGAGCTGCTCTGAGGCTCTGAGATTCAGAGTGGAGGGTGGGGTATAAATCTGATATCATCTTCTTCTTCAGTCATAGGAAGAAAATGTCAGAAGACCATGAAGACCAGAGTGGGAAAAGGTGACAAGGGAAAAGGCAACTCTGCAATGGAGAGGACTAGAAACTTCCTTTGGTAAAAAAGGAACGCTGAGAATTCTGAGAGTGAGCAAAGATCAAGGTGAGCAAAGATTCTGTGGGGAGCAAAGAGCAGGTGACAAGTTTAGTGCTTTGAACACGGAAAAGACTCTGTCTGCGCTCAGTGTTCCCCAGAACTGCCCGCCTTTTACAGTCTTCCATTCCTCCAGTGAAGATAGATGGAAGCCTGCTGGGTTGGCTTTAGGCTTGCCAATCCCCAGGTCCCAGCGGGGGTTCTTCCACTTTCCACAGGCTCCTTCCCACCCCCAGTCAGCTGGCCAATGGGGGGAAGCCCAGAGTACTATGTGCCTTTCCCCCTTCGGAGGCTTCAGTCTCCGATTGAAAGGCTTCCTCTTGGGATGGGGTGTCTGTGTTGCTGTGAAGAAGTTGGCAGCAACTCATGAGTAGAGAGGCCAATCCCCCTTCAGAGTCACCAGAAACGGGGGGGCGGGGGGAGGGAGGGAGGGAGGGAAACGTCTGCTGAGCACTTCATTATTCCCTATGTGGAGATCGATTCTCATAGGGTACAATGGGGAACTGATCTGGAGGTTTCGGGGGCTCTGGGGGGAGCTGTTTTTTGAGGTAGAGGCACCAAATTTTCAGTATAGCATCTAGTGCCTCTCCCCAAAGTACCCCCCAAGTTTCAAAACGATTGGACCAGGAGATCCAATTCTGTGAGCCCCAAAAGAAGGTGCCCCTATCCTTCATTATTTCCTATGGAAGGAAGACGTTTAAAAAGGTGTGCGGTCCCTTTAAATGTGATGGGCAGAACTCCCTTGGAGTTCAATGATGCTTGTCACACCCTTGTTCCTGGATCCGCCCCCAACGTCTCCTGGCTCCACCCCCAAAGTCTCCTGGCTCCACCCCCAAAGTACCCAGATATTTCTTGAATTGGACTTGGCAACCCTAGTTGGCTCCTTCCTTCCCCTCCGTTGCCCTCCTCTGCCAGTGGCCGGTGGCATCTCCTTGACAACCGGGTGTTGAGCCAATGGCCACAACAGCTGAGCAGAGTGAGGGAAGGTGTCACTGAGACTCCCTGGGAAAGGCTGACCTTGAGCTGCACTGAAGAAAAGGAAGTAGCCGAGTGGAAACCTGGAACTATCATTTTCGAAAGATGTTCAAGTTAAAGTGCCTCGGGGACAGTCTTTTGTCAGTTTCCAAGGGTTGATTAACTGTCTTAATTTAACCATGATTAATGGGTTTCAAGTCCCCAGGGCCCACGTCTCTCTTGCATGCTGTATTCTGGGAACTGCCTTTGTAGACTCTTTCTCTCGAAGCCCTACAAGCCACCCAGTACCACAAAGATGTGCGTTTGCGTGCAACTATGCACGGCACTTCTCTGAGTCAGAATCCAAAGAAATGGGGGTTCTGACCAATGCTCCCTCCAAGCTGTGGAGTCCTGTGAGCAAAAATTCTGCTTAAGAACATAAGAATACAAGAGAAGCCATGTTAGATCACGCCAGTGGCCCATCCAGTCCAACACCCTGTGTCACGTAAGAACATAAGAGAAGCCATGTTGGATCAGGCCAGTGGCCCATCCAGACCAACACTCTGTGTCACGTAAGAACATAAGAGAAGCCATGTTGGATCAGGCCAATGGCCCATCCAGACCAACACTCTGTGTCACGTAAGAACATAAGAGAAGCCATGTTGGATCAGGCCAATGGCCCATCCAGTCCAACACTCTGTGTCACGTAAGAACATAAGAGAAGCCATGTTGGATCAGGCCAGTGGCCCCTCCAGTCCAACACTGTGTCACATAAGAGAAGCCCTGTTGGATTAGACCAGTGGCCCATCCAGTCCAACACTCTGTGTCACACAGTGGCCAGAAAACCCAGGTAGCATCAGGAGGTCCATCAGTGGGGCCAGGACACTAGAAGCCCTCCCATTGTGTCCCCAAACGAGCACCAAGAATACAGAGCACCACTGCCCCAGACATAAGAACACAGGAGAAGCCATGTTGGATCAGGTCAGTGGCCCATCCAGTTCAACACTCTGTGTCACACAGTGGCCAAAAATCCATGGTGCCACCAGGAGGTCCATCAGTGCGGCCAGGACACTAGAAGGCCTCCCACTGTGCCCCCCACAAGCACCAAGAACACAGAGCACCACTGCCCCAGACATAAGAACATAAGAGAAGCCATGTTGGATCAGGCCAATGGCCCATCCAGTCCAACACTCTGTGTCACACAGTGGCCAAAAAACCCAGATGCCATCAGGAGGTCCATCAGTGGGGTCAGGACACTAGAAGCCCTTCCACTGCTGCCCACCCCCACCACCAAGCATCATGAATACAGAGCACCACTGACCCAGACAGAAGAACATAAGAAGCCATGTTGGATCAGGCCAATGGCTCATCCAGTCCAACACTCTGTGTCACACAGTGGCCAAAAAACCCAGGTGCCATCAGGAGGTTCACAAGTGCGGCCAGGACACTAGAAGTCCTCCCACCATATTCCCCCAAGCACCCAGAATACAGAGCATCACTGCCCCATGCAGAGAGTTCCATCAAAACCCTGTGGCTAATAGCCACTGATGGACCTCTGCTCCATATTTTTATCCAATCCCCTCTTGAAGCTGGGTATGCTTGTGGCCACCGCCACCTCCTGTGGCAGTGAATTCCACATGTTAATCCCCCTTTGGGTGAAGAAGGACTTCCTTTTATCCGTTCTAACCCGACTGCTCAGCAATTTCATCGAATGCCCACGAGTTCTTGTATTGTGCGAAAGGGAGAAAAGTACTTCTTTCTTTGCCTTCTCTATCCCATGCCTAATCTTGTAAAACTCGGTCGTAAAGGTGCTTTCTTTGTATCTCTCCCATGGGATCCAGGGAACTGGGCAAAGGAAGCTCTGACTCTTTCCTTCCTTCCCCAGGGGATGAGGAGGAGGAGCCTCAGCCAACAGAAGGGAGAGAGGCTTAGCTCAATAGCTCTGCTGTGCAATTGAGAGAGCCTGCCAAAACGAGCTCTTCCTCCCCCCCTTCCTCCCCAAGGGAGGAGCCTCAGCCAATGGAGAAAACAGAGTTTTTGCTCTGTAGCTCCTGTGCAATTGAGCAAGCCTTGCAAAGCAGAAGGAAGCAAGAGAGAGGGAGAAGGAAGCAGATCACAGCCAGTTGCTTGGGGGGGGGGCTGATAGGAGCCCCCCAGGGGTCTGATTTGGCCCCCAGGCCATATGTTTGACACCCCTGCTCTATCATGTAGTGTGATTCCTACTACCTACCTCAGTGGAATTTGCAGATAAAAGAACCAGAAATTGAATTTGCCCATCTCTGGGCTCCTATTAACACATCTGATTCAAGAATAGTGCCCATCACCATTTTGATGCTGAAACAAACTGTGTGTGTAACAAATCCTTGCTAGAAAGGGAAAATATACAGCCCAGTATGTCCCCGTCTTTTTGAAAATCCATTGTGAGTTACTTCTGTGTAACTCGGATCCTGGCTTAACCACGTTGTGAATATTGATTGCTCTTTATAGAAGTATTTATTTTGAAATTAATTTGAATTACTTGCTTTGGTCCTCTCACTCTCTCTCTGCAATCTTTTAAATGCTATGAATGAATACAAAGAAGTCAGTCTCTGAGCACAGACTCCATACAAACAGTTTCACGAAACCCTCAATCCCGAGTCATTCCTCACGCAGCAAAGGCGAAAACGGTGCAACCCCCAGTTAAAGCTCTGGGAATTTAATGCAGTGCAGAGTCTGCGATGGATGAAAACCTCCCCGTGTTAATGCCCCAGTTAATAAGAGATGGGAACACCAACTCTCCGAAAATTTGTAAAGAAAACACCAGGAGCCAGAAGATGGCAAAGAAGAGCCAGTTTGGTGTAGTGGTGAAGTGTGCGGACTCTTATCTGGGAGAACCGGGTTTGATTCCCCACTCCTCCATTTGCACCTGCTGGGATGGCCTTGGGTCAGCCAGAGCTCTCTTATCTGGGAGAACCGGGTTTGATCCCCCACTCCTCCACTTGCACCTGCTGGAATGGCCTTGGGTCAGCCAGAGCTCTCTTATCTTGGAGAACCGGGTTTGATTCCCCACTCCTCCACTTGCACATGCTGGAATGGCCCTGGGCTAGCCATAGGTATCATAGGAGTTGTTCTTGAAATGGCAGCTTCTGGGAGAGCTCTCTCAACCCCACCCACCTCACAGGGTGTCTGTTGTGGGGGAAGAAGATATAGGAGATGGTAAGCTGCTCTGAGTCTCTGATTCACAGAGAAGGACACAGTATAAATCTGCAGTCTTCTTCTTCTTCTTCAGTTCTCACTAGTCCAGGGGTGGCCAAACTGTGGCTCGGGAGCCACATGTGCAGAAGGCACTTCTCTCTTTAAGGAAGTTTATGAAGTCCTATGAGATGGCAATCAAGGCCGCAAAGAAAACATACTTTGCGGCTAGGATTGCATCCGCAAATTCGCGCCCAGCCCAATTATTTAGAATAATTCGGAATCTGACTACATTGCCTCAGGGCAATTCTAAAGCTAAGGAATTGGAAATTGGCTGCGAGGCCTTCGCGAAATTCTTTGCGGATAAGGTCCAATCGCTCCGCCAGGACTGCCCCGCCAATTTGGAGGCAGTAAGTGGACTCGAAGCCCAATGCGTGTCTTCTGATTCAACTCTGGATTGCTTCGACCCGCTCAGCTTGGAGGAAGTCGACAGAATTCTTGCCACTGCACGTTCCACGACTTGCGATCTGGACCCCTGCCCCTCCTGGCTAATTAAGGCCTGCCAGGAGGAACTAAGATATCCTATACGGGATATTATAAATCGATCCCTTTCAGAAGGTGTTTTTCCAACACCTCTGAAAGAGGCACTGGTCCGCCCTCTCCTGAAAAAACCGTCATCAGATCCGGCCGAATTGGCACATTACCGGCCGGTCTCAAACTTGCCCTTTTTAGGCAAAATAATCGAGAGGGCCGTGGCGGTGCAGTTACAGGAATTCCTGGAGGACGCTTCCGTCCTAGACCCATGCCAGTCCGGCTTTCGCCCGGGCCATGGGACAGAAACAGTCCTGGTCGCCCTCATGGATGACCTCCGACGGCAACTGGATCGAGGCGGCTCGGCAGTATTGCTGTTGTTAGACCTATCGGCGGCGTTCGATATGGTTGACCATCGGCTGCTGACCCGCCGCCTCGCCGACACAGGAATTCGGGGGCTAGCCTTACAGTGGCTCTCCTCCTTTCTTGAGGGTCGGGGACAAAGGGTGGCGATCGGGGGGGAACTGTCTCAGAGGTATCCACTCCATTGCGGAGTGCCTCAGGGGGCAGTCCTCTCCCCGATGCTGTTTAACATCTTTATGCGCCCCCTTGCCCAGATTGCACGGAGGTATGGGCTGGGTTGCCATCAATATGCAGATGACACCCAGCTCTATCTATTGATGGACGGCCGGGCTGGTGATATCCCAGCAAATTTGGACCGGGCACTACAAGCCGTGGCTGACTGGCTCAGGCTGAGCGGGCTGAAGTTGAATCCGGCGAAGACTGAGGTCCTTTGCGTGGGCCGTGGCGGACCGGGAGGGGAGACTACTTTACCGGCCTTTGACGGTGTGCCACTGGTACCGGTGCGCAAAGTCAAGAGCCTGGGGGTGCTACTGGAGTCCTCCCTATCAATGGAGGCCCAAGTAGCTGCCACTGCTAGATCCGCCTTCTTCTATCTCAAGAGGGCGAGGCAGTTGGCCCCCTTCCTGGAACGCACCGACCTGGCAACTGTGATCCACGCAACGGTCACTTCGAGGTTAGACTACTGCAATGCCCTCTACATGGGGCTGCCCTTGTACCGAACACGGAGACTCCAGGTAGTCCAGAACGCGGCGGCCAGGCTGCTGGAGGGACTACCACGGTGGGAGCCTGCACGGCCTGGGCTGCGCAATCTGCACTGGCTGCCGGTTGTCTACCGTGTTCGCTATAAGGTGCTGGTTATTACCTTTAAAGCCCTATATGGCCGAGGACCTGCCTACCTAAAGGACCGCCTCTCCCCATATGTACCCCGGAGAGCACTGAGGTCTGGTTCTCAGAACTTATTAACAATCCCTGGGCCAAGAGAAGTTAGGTTGAAGGCCACTAGGGAGCAGGCCTTCTCGGTGATAGCCCCTCGCTGGTGGAATGACCTCCCAGAGATGGTGCGAGCCCTGCGGGACCTGAACCAATTCCGCAGGGCTTGCAAAACATTTCTTTTTCAGTTAGCATTTGAGTCACCATGTGGCAACTAAGACAGAACCTGATTAATGAATGAATAGACACTTAGCCATCTTAAATACATCATTTTAGCACCTATTTTTATATTTTATATGTTTATATGTTTTTATGTATTTTAAATAATTTATTGTAATTAATGTTTAAGTTGTTATGTTTTATGAATCACGGGACTCCCATGTCTATTATTGTTTAATGTGAATCATGAGACTCCCGTGTCTGTTAGCCGCCCTGAGCCCGCCTAGCGGGGAGGGCGGGATATAAAAATAAAATATTATTATTATTATTATTATTATTATTATTAAATCACTTCTCCAAGCCAAGCCAGCCAGCCAGCAGCTTGTGAAATGCATTTAAAGTTGCTTCCTTTCCACCTCTCTCTCCCTTGATCTATTTTCCTTCCTCCTTTCCGTCCCTCCCTTTCTCCCCCCTTCCGCCATCCTCCCCTCCCTCCATCCTTCGTCTTTCCTTCCTCCTCCCTCCCTCCTTCCTCATCTCCCTCCCTCCCTCCTCCTTCCTTCCTCCCTCCTCCTTCCCTTCCCCCTCCGTCCCTCCTTCCTCCCTCTCCCCTTCCTTCCTCCTCCCTCCCCACTTCTTCCTTCCTCCCTGCCTTCTCCTCCCCTTTCTTCCTCCCTCCCTCTTCCTTCCCCCTTCCTTCCTCCCTCCCTCCCCTCCCTCCTTCCTCCCTCCCCCCTCCATCCCCCCTTCCTTCCTTCTTCCCCCCTCCATCCCTCTTTCCTTCCTCCCCCCTTCCTTCCCTCCCTCCCTTCCTTCCTCCCTCCCACTTTTATCTAGTATGGCGATATATCCACAGTATTCCAATGTATTTCTCTTTTAGGATAGTGTATCAGAATAATGCCTTTATATTGACATACTCAAACAAGGGATATTGACTGTTTTTCTCATTACATATACTAAACTCATCTTCCACTATATTTTAACGTATTTTTTCCTAATGGCAAACTAGAACGATGTATATATTTATGTTACATTTTAAAAGGTAAATTAGTTGGACAGGAAAAACTTCTGGGAAAGAAATGCCCTCTTTTTGACCCAGGTTTATTAACAATAGAATAATTCTCACATTCTGACATGTTACTGTTTTATGGTTTCCCACGCTAATGCAACCCAGATCAAAGGTTTTCTCAGTTTGTTAATTTTACTATTCTGCTATTGGATTTTAACTTCATGCCACTTGGCATTCCAAACCCCACCAGCTGTATGTGGCTCTGCTTACTGTAGCTCATTCCTCGTCTGAAGAAGTGTGCATGCGCACGAAAGCTGACGTTCTGAATAAAACTAAGTCGGTCTTCAAGGTGCAATCGACTCCTATTTTGCTCTACTACCTCAAACTTACACAGCTGCCTACTCGGATCTTGTATCAATCCTGTTCATTGCAGTTCGATCTCTCCCTAGTCAGTAGGGTTTCTCTCGCCCAGATGTATAAAATGCACTGCCCCTTTCAGCACCAGCCCCTTCCACCCACCCACCCTGGTTCATAGCACACGAGTCTTTCTTTCCTTGCAAACACGGCAAGGTTTGAATAAGCAACAGTCTTTCCGATTAATGAAAACGTATGGACTTCCGAATCGTTATCCTTGTCGTTATTAAGGGGGCCAGGTGCAAGCTGGCAAGATCGACTCAGCCAGAGTGCCAGAAATAATGAGGATGCCAAGCCGCTGCTGATGAATCGTGCGCAGGGCCCATGGCCTTCGGCTCCCCACAGACGCTCTCCTGGCTCCCTCTTGCTCAGCAATGTGGAGGGAGTGCAAAGCAGGGCCCTTCAGCGGAGAGCCTTCTCTCTTCTCCTTGCTCACGGGCTTCCCAGTCGTCCTCACTGCGTGGCTGGTTGGTATTCCAAGTGGAAGCTCTGGAAGTGTTCTCACAGCATGCTGATGGGTGCTGGGCTTGAAGCTGGGAGCTGCTCGTTTCTCCTCCCCACCCTCCAAAAAGGCACCCAAAAGAGCAGCTGGGAAACTTCACAGACACCTGGGCTCGAGCCAAGGCTGCGCTCAACATGCACAGGGACGGTGGCTCAGTGGTAGAGCATCTGCTTGGTATAAATCTGCAGTCATATTCTTCTTCCTGAGCTAAGGCAAAAATATGTGAGCTGGAGGCTAATAACCTGTGAGCTGGCTCACATTAACTCAGCTTAGAGGGAACACTGCTCCCAACCCTGTGTGTGTCAGCATCACGCTTGCCCATTGCCTTGAGGAGGAAGTGGCTGGAATCTGGATTGCAGCACAAACTGAACCTTCCTTCTGCCCTGTTGTTGGCCCTCCAGAGGAACTGGTTGACTCCTGCATGATCATCTCACAGAGGTCTGAGAGACAGCAGAACAGAGCAGAGCAGCTCTGATAGCTGAGACAGCTGGAGAAGTTGCTGAGAATTTCTGACTTCATTCTGAGGTTTGTGGGGCTGCCTAAAATCTGAGTTGTGATAACTGGGGAACTGCTCTTTGTTTGGTTGAGTGGGCTAAAGGTGAGAGTGATTGAGAGTGATTGCTGCTGATTGCTTAGGAGTGCCTCTGCTCTACCCTCTTTGCATTTTAAGCTGCGCCTTGCCAAAGAGCTAAAGGGCTCTTGGCCTGTGGCTCTTTGCCTAGGGGCTCTCTAAGGACCAAAAACCCAGATCCCTAATTTCCTTGTTCTCCCAATAAGGTATGTTGACCCTCCAGAAGGGGAGCCACTTAAACAGCATTTAAAGAGGACTGTATATTTTAAATTATATATATATATATATCATGAAGAGAGAATGCCAGTAGGGGGGTGGGGGCTGTGACGGAACCAGCCCGATTCTGCCTTCAGACCCGGTCCCGTTAGCTCCCTATTGAGTCGCCAACTCCTGGAGGGAGCTATTTCTCCTCCTGCCACTTGGGCTCGCTGCCACCATCTGCTCAGTCTACGGGTTCAGATTGAGAGGAACAGGACTCCCAATCCCCCTCTCCAGCTATGAGGCCAGGCCTCCAGGTCCTCTGCCACCCTGCACTTGAGTTTCACAGAGGCCTCAGCACTTCTTTGGGGCACCCCTGGAGGATTGGCACCTTATCCAACTGCATGCCTTCCCCCCTTCCCCGGGGCCCCCTTCATACAACAGCGTGGTCTAAGGCGGTTGGGGATCTATGTGGTACAGAGTTTGACTGCCAGCATTCAAAACAGAAAAAATATTTATTTACAAGAGAAAAAGAAAGGGAAAGAAAAACAAAATAAAAACAGTTGCATTTAAAAAGTTAGCACAGCACAGCACCCGCCCAGCAAACAGCATGACAAAGAAAATGGGTTATAAACGCATCCTACTGTCCCTGATCTAAACATACCCTGCCTTTTGGATGACTTACTTGGTCTTACTGCCTGGAGGCCACATTTTCCTGACTAGGCCCCCCCACAGGCAGGAGCCCACAGGCAGGCAACCTCTCTTCCAGAGCGCCAGCTGCAAACTGCCTTCTCTTCCTGCTAACTCCAAACCCCAGAACAAAAGAACTTCCTGCCTCTCTAGGAGACTTTCCCCCTAGCATTGTTGGTTTGGCTCTGGAAGGGAGGGGGGGAGTGAGGGGAAGGCTAGGCCGAAGCCTGCTTAGGAGTTTCATGTTTTCCCTCCCAATGAAGCACCAACATTGACTAAAATGGCATTTCTCCACAGGGGCTTTCCAGTGTTTTGCACTGAGTGTCACATGTATGACATTCTGCCCAAAGGACGGAAGTCTTGGGTGTGTGCTCGATGCAAGGAACTCCTGGTCCTCAGGGAACGAGTTTGTACCCTTGAGGCCGAGGTGACTGCCCCGGAGAAGCAGAGACGGTCGGTTAGGCACTTGGGGAAGACTCTCAGGGGCGTATTAGATGAGCCCCGCTCTGAACGTAGCAGCCCCGTTGCTGCCAGAGAGTGTGAGGGTCGAGAGGGAACAGGGCCCTGTGCTGAGGATAAGGGGAATGCGCCCTCAGAAGGGACCTCTTCTTCGGTTGGTGAGCGGGAATCCTTTCACACCAAGGAACCATCCCTGAGCAGGGGGAGAGAGGGGGGGTTGGTAGTTGGTGATTCGATCCTTAGGCAAGTAGACAGCTGGGTGGCGAAACCGCGTACTGACCGTATGGTGACTTGCCTGCCTGGTGCGAAGGTAGTGGACATTACGCGTGTAGTAGATAGGCTGATAGACAGTGCTGGGGAGGAGCCTGTGGTCGTGGTGCATGTTGGCACCAACGATGTGGGGAAAAGCAGTCGTGAGGTCCTGGAGGAAAAATTTAGGCTGCTAGGCAGGAGACTTAAGGCCAGGACCTCCAAGGTAGCCTTCTTAGAAGTGCTACCTGTTCCACGTGCAGGGCAGGAGAGACAGGCACAAATTAGAAGTCTCAATGTGTGGATGAGATGATGGTGTATGATGTAAGGAGGAAGGGTTTAAGTTTGTTAGGCACTGGGATGCTTTCTGGAACAAGCAGAGAATTAGATTCCCTTTTAGAAATGCTTTGGGTTGAAATAGAGGGCCCAAAAGGAAATTTAACTATGGGAATTTGTGATACCCACCAAATCAAAGGAGAGAGGAGGATTATAATATGATGGAAGGCTTAAAGATAGCGGCTAAACGTAAAAACTGTGTCGTAATAGGTGATTTTAACTGGAGTGAGTATTGGACTGGAGGGGCCATTGGCCTGATCCAACATGGCTTCTCTTATGTTCTTATTTTGTTCCACCTCTGTTATATACTTGACCTGAAATTTGTCATATTTCACTAAAAAGAAGGGAAGGAGGGAAAGGAAGGAAGGAAGGAAGAAGAAACTGAGTTTATACCCACCTTTAAGTTCTGAAAGAACTCAAAGTTGAACTTGTGGATTTCCTGACAAAAATATGTAATCTTTCATTGAAATCTGCCTCCGTTCCTCAGGACTGGAAGGTAGCAAATGTCACCCCCATCTTTAAAAAGGGTTCCAGAGGAGATCTGAGAAATTACAGGCCAGTCAGTCTGACTTCAATACTGGAGTAGTTGGTAGAAACCGTTATCAAGGACAGAATGAGTAAGCACATTGATGAACACGGGTTATTGAGGAAGACTCAGCATGGGTTCTGGAAGGGAAGATCTTGCCTCACTAACCTGTTACATTTCTTTGAAGGGGGTGAACAAACATGTGGACAAAGGAGACCCAATAGATGTTGTTTACCTTGACTTACAGAAAGCTTTTGATAAAGTTCCTCATCAAAGGCTCCTTAGTAAGCTCGAGAGTCATGGAGTAAAAGGACAGGTCCTCTTGTGGATCAAAAACTGGCTAATTAATAGGAAGCAGAAAGTGAGTATAAATGAGTAGTCTTCGCAGTGGTGGAAGGTAAGCAGTGGGGTGCCGCAGGGCTCAGTACTGGGTCCCATGCTCTTTAACTTGTTCATTAATGATTTGGAGTTGGGAGTGAGCAGTGAAGTGGCCAAGTTTGCAGATGACACTAAATTGTTCAGGGTGGTGAGAACCAGAGAGGATTGTGAGGAACTCCAAAGGGACCTATTGAGGCTGGGTGAGTGGGCGTCATCGTGGCAGATGAGGTTCAATGTGGCCAAGTGCAAAGTAATGCACATTGGGGCCAAGAATCCCAGCTACAAATACAAGTTGATGGGGTGTGAACTGGCAGAGACTGACCAAGAGAGAGATCTTGGGGTCGTGGTAGACAACTCACTGAAAATGTCAAGACAGTGTGCGATTGCAATAAAAAAGGCCAACACCATGCTGGGAATTATTTCAAGGACAACTCTTACTAGAGCTATGGCTGACCCAAGGCCATTCCAGCAGTTGCAAGTGGACAAGAAGAAGAATTGCAGATTGATACCCCACCCTTCTCTCTGAATTAGAGACTCAAAATCTCCTATATCTTCTCCTCCCACAACAGACACCCTGTGATGTGGGTGGGGCTGGAGAGGGCTCTCACAGCAGCTGCCCTTTCAAGGACAACCTCTGCCAGAGCTATGGCTGACCCAAGGCCATTCCAGCAGGTACAAGTGGAGGAGTGGGGAATCAGACCTGGTTTTCCCAGATAAGAGTCCGCGCACTTAACCACTACACCAACCTGGGTCTTCACATAGCTTCACAGCAGAGCTGCCTTGGTTTGCTGTGGAAGTACTAGATTCAAGTCCAGTTGCCCCTTAGAGATGAACAAGATTTTTGGAGCATGAATGTTCAAGAGGCAATGGTCCCTTTGTCAGGTGACTGAATACGATTGCAGAGTCCGACTCCTGCCAAGACCTGGGGAATACAGGCCCGGCCCAGCGCAGAACACGTTCTGAGGCAGAAAGAAGCTGAGAGGACATCAGAGAACAAATGGCCGCTGAGTCACCATGGTAACCTCCGGAAGGTTATCCGTCTCCCTCCTCGCCACATGACCCCTTGGCAGCCGCTGCCTTCTCATCTCTGTGCGTGGCCGCCGAGGCATCATTTGCAGTCAGAGATGCTAATAAGGCCGGAGAAATAAAATAATTTCATTACCAGGGTTCCATCTTGTCCTGCTAAAAGCCTAGAAATTAATTTGTTTTCGTGACAAAAAGAATCATTACATTTTACTGCCTTCTATTGAATCAGGGCTTCCATCCGGAGCGGCTTGACTGCAAATGAGGGGGGCTGCAAATCCCCCCCCCCACACTCAGCCTAAGCTACCCAACAGCATGAATTAGGGGAGGGAGATCCCCCTCCCACAAATAACTCCTTGGAGGATAAAAAGAAATACATCTTCTCCGGCAACATTTATGGTCACTGGCAACAACTCTGTGTGATCTTAGGAAGAGAAGCCTCTTTTTCCACCCTTGCTGCCTGGAACTTTTCACTGCTGGGGCTGAGATGTGGGGGCTTTTGGTGCTCAGGCGTGGAACACCCCCGCCCCCCCCCCCAGGCCTGTCCTTGGTGGCACAGGAACTGTGGATCTCCCTTTCCAGAGAGATTCATTGGCCTCTCTCTATTCTGGTCTTCCACCAGCAGCTAAAGGCTCTTGTGTTTCGTACTGCATTGCCTTCCTTACTAACTCTTATTAGCCGTCCTGCCTGTTTGTGTGTTTTGTTTAACGGCTTTTGCAGCCCCGTGGCGCAGAGTGGTAAAACAGCAATACTTTACCAAAGGGTGATTAACATAAGAACATAAGAGAAGCCATGTTGGATCAGGCCAACGGCCCATCCAGTCCAACACTCTGTGTCACACAGTGGCAAAATTTTTTTATATACACACACACACACTGTGGCTAATAGCCACTGATGGAGCTGTGCTCAATATTTTTATCTAAACCCCTCTTGAAGGTGGCTATACTTGTGGCCGCCACCACCTCCTGTGGCAGTGAATTCCACATGTTAATCACCCTTTGGGTGAAGAAGTACTTCCTTTTATCCATTTTAACCTGACTGCTCAGCAATTTCATCGAATGCCCACGAGTTCTTGTATTGTGAGAAAGGGAGAAAAGTACTTCTTTCTCTACTTTCTCCATCCCATGCATTATCTTGTAAACCTCTATCATGTCACCCCGCAGTCGACGTTTCTCCAAGCTAAAGAGTCCCAAGCGTTTCAACCTTTCTTCATAGGGAAAGTGCTCCAGCCCTTTAATCATTCTAGTTGCCCTTTTCTGGACTTTCTCCAATGCGGAATTAACATGTGGAATTCACTGCCGCAGGAGGTCGTGGCGGCTACAAGCATAGCCAGCTTCAAGAGGGGGTTAGATAAAAATATGGAGCAGAGGTCCATCAGTGGCTATTAGCCACAGTGTGTGTGTGTATATATAATTTTTTTGGCCACTGTGTGACACAGAGTGTTGGACTGGATGGTCCATTGGCCTGATCCAACATGGCTTCTCTTATGTTCTTATTGCAGTACTTTGGTCTGAACTCTCTGCTCACGAACTGAGTTCGATTCCAGCAGAAGCTGGATTCAGGTAGCTGGCCCAAGGCTGACTCAGCCTTCCATCCTTCCGAGGTCGGTAATATGAGTACCCAGCTTGCTGGGGGGAAAGTTGAACAAAGCAGGAGTCAAGTATCACATTTAAGACCAACCGATTTTTATTTAGAACGTAAGCTTTCGTGTGCTTACGTTCTAAATAAGAATTGGTTGGTTATAAACTTGACTCCTGCTTTGTTCAACTGCTTCAGACCGACACGGCTGCCCGCTTGGATCTATCTACATGGGGGGAAAGTGTAAAAGACCGGGGAAGGCAATGGCAAACCACCCCGTAAAAAAGTCTGCTGTGAAAACGTTGTGAAAGCAACGTCACCCCAGAGTCAGAAATGACTGGTGCTTGCACAGGGGACCTTTCCTTTCCTTAATAGCTTTAACTATTTTGTATATCAAAGATTTCAGGTTTTCACGGCTGGTAACATCATTAGGGTTTGTAGAATCTTTCGGGCTCAAGTGCCGTGTTCTACTGGAGAAAGTTTTCCTTCCAGACGTTTCGTTAGCTGTGGAGAACATCCTCAGTGGCGTTGCAGCCGGAGCAGGCGCTCTGACCTTCTTGGCTGCTGTGCATTGAGTGCATGGCCTTGGGTTAGCCATAGCTCTGGCAGAGGTTGTCCTTGAAAGGGCAGCTGCTGTGAGAGCCCTCTCCAGCCCCACCCACCTCACAGGGTGTCTGTTGTGGGGGAGGAAGGGAAAGGAGATTGTGAGCCGCTCTGAGACTCTTCGGAGTGGAGGGTGGGATATAAATCCAACATCATCATCTTCTTCTACAATTGTATCATCCCAAAACCAGCCCCCCCCCCCACCGTCTGTGGGAAAATTGTCTTCCACAAAGCCGGTCTCTGGTGCCAAAAAGGTTGGGGCCAGCTGAGCTAGAGGGAACACAGACTCAAGTGGCCCTTTGAGCATGGCTCCCGATGTGAGAGTTCTGCACTGGGCTGCAGGTGAACAACCCCAAAGGCACAAACAAACCAGGGCAGGCTTAGGAAAGCCCCTGAAGGTGTGTGTGTGTGGAGCATGAAGAACTGAGCATCCAGATGAGAAGGGGGAGACTGCCATCTAGTGGGCACACCGGGCTCCACTCACGTCTCTGTGCCGAAAATGCATTTTGCAGGAGTAGGTTGCCAACTCCAGGTCAGGAAATCGCAAGAGATTGGGGGGGGGGGGGCGTCCTGGGCGCAGGGTTTGGGGAGAGGAAGGGCCCCAGCTGGGCATAATGCCATAGAGCAGGGGTGTCAAACTCATTTGTTATGAGGGCCGGATCTGACATAAATGAGACCCTGTCAGGTTGGGCCAGGCCGTGTTGGGCCAGGCCAGGCGTGTACTTATTTAAGATTAGGTAGCTGAGATATAAACTTTTTAAAGGGCACAGATGGACACGACTTTAAAAAAACCCCTTAAAATAAAATATACTTAACACATTAACAGTAGCTGGCCTTAACGGTGCTTTCTTTGTGTTTCTCCCATGGGATCCAGGGAACTGAGCAAAGGAAGCTCTTTCCCACCCCTCCCCAGGGGACCAGAAGGGGGAGGAGCCTCAACCAATTGAGAAAATCAATTTTGCTCTGTAGCTCTGCTGTGTGATTGCGCAAGCCTTGCAAAACAAGCTGGATGATGAAGGGGGCAAGAGAGAGGGAGAACGAAGCAGACAAGAGCCAGTTGCTCGGGGGCCTGATAGGAGCTCTCCGGGGGGGGGGGGGGGGCTGATTTGGCCCCCGGGCCGCATGTTTGACACCATCCCCCAAGCAACCTGGGGAACTGATCTCTGCAGTGCGGAATTCATTGCCATTGAGAAATACGGGAAAACAGCTGGAGGAAAAAAAAACATAAGAAAAGCCCTGTTGGATCAGGCCAATGGCCCCTCCAGTCCAACACTCTGTGTCACATAAGAGAAGCCCTGCTGGATCAGGCCAGTGGCCCCTCCAGTCCAACACTCTGTGTCACATAAGAGAAGCCATGTTGGATCAGGCCAGTGGCCCCTCCAGTCCAACACTCTGTGTCACATAAGAGAAGCCATGTTGGATCAGGCCAGTGGCCCCTCCAGTCCAACACTCTGTGTCACATAAGAGAAGCCATGTTGGATCAGGCCAATGGCCCATCCAGTCCAACACTCTGTGTCACATAAGAACATAAGAGAAGCCATGTTGGATCAGGCCAGTGGCCCCTCCAGTCCAACACTCTGTGTCACATAAGAGAAGCCCTGTTGGATCAGGCCAATGGCCCCTCCAGTCCAACACTCTGTGTCACATAAGAGAAGCCCTGTTGGATCAGGCCAATGGCCCCTCCAGTCCAACACTCTGTGTCACATAAGAGAAGCCCTGTTGGATCAGGCCAATGGCCCATCCAGTCCAACACTCTGTGTCACATAAGAACATAAGAGAAGCCATGTTGGATCAGGCCAGTGGCCCCTCCAGTCCAACACTCTGTGTCACATAAGAGAAGCCCTGTTGGATCAGGCCAATGGCCCATCCAGTCCAACACTCTGGGTCACATAAGAGAAGCCCTGCTGGATCAGGCCAGTGGCCCCTCCAGTCCAACACTCTGTGTCACATAAGAGAAGCCCTGTTGGATCAGGCCAGTGGCCCCTCCAGTCCAACACTCTGTGTCACATAAGAGAAGCCATGTTGGATCAGGCCAGTGGCCCCTCCAGTCCAACACTCTGTGTCACATAAGAGAAGCCATGTTGGATCAGGCCAGTGGCCCCTCCAGTCCAACACTCTGTGTCACATAAGAGAAGCCCTGTTGGATCAGGCCAATGGCCCCTCCAGTCCAACACTCTGTGTCACATAAGAGAAGCCATGTTGGATCAGGCCAGTGGCCCCTCCAGTCCAACCCTCTGTGTCACATAAGAGAAGCCGTGTTGGATCAGGCCAATTGCCCATCCAGTCCAACACTCTGTGTCACATAAGAGAAGCCCTGTTGGATCAGGCCAATGGCCCATCCAGTCCAACACTCTGTGTCACACAGTGGCCAATATATGAGGGCTGCATCTGACATATATATATATATATATATATATAGACACACACACTGTGGCTAATAGCCACTGATGGACCTCTGCTCCATATTTTCATCTAACCCCCTCTTAAAGCTGGCTATGCTTGTAGCCGCCACCACTTCCTGTGGCAGTGAATTCCACGGGTCAATCACCCTTTGGGTGAAGAAGTACTTCCTTTTATCCATTTTAACCTGTCTGCTCAGCAATTTCATCGAGTTCCCACGAGTTCTTGTATTGTGAGAAAGGGAGAAAAGTACTTCTTTCTCTACTTTCTCCATCCCATGCATAATCTTGCAAACCTCTATCATGTCACCCGGCAGTCGACGTTTCTCCAGGCTGAACAGCCCCAAGCGTTTCAACCTTTCTTCATAGGGAAAGTGTTCCAACCCTTTAATCATTCTGAGTCGAAAAGCCTCCGCGCCAACCAGCCCCACAAATGAATTACAAATACAAATTCTTATAAAAAGTAGCCCATTTCATAAACCAAGACATACAAAACGCAATGTCAAGCCACTCCAATCCGGTTCCCAAAATGCAATTCCAGCAACTGCTGGCAAGTGGATTTCGCTGTGTGCAAGCGCAAAATCCAGTTGCAAAGTGAATCAAATCCGGATTGCGAGTGTGTTATCGGGCGCCTGTGAAACGCGCTCCTTTGCATTCGCTGATCTCCCCTCGGCATCGGACGGGACCATTCCCAGCTCGGGAGGGGTGGCCATCTCCCCCGAGGCGGCGCGGCGTGGCACGTCCCGCCTGCGCATGCTCACTCGGCTCGCTCTCGCCCTCCCGCTCCCGGCCGCCCTTGCCAGGTTCCAAGAGGGCGGGCCGAGAGGACACCATCTCCCCGCCTCTTCCGCCTCCGGCCGGCCAATGAGGGCGTCGCAGGAAGCGCCGCGCGGGAGGTTCGAACGGGGCGGCGGTTGGCGGCGCGAGGGAGCTGCGGAGGCCCCGGGAGGTGAGGCGGGCCGGGCCGGGCCAGGCCCCGGCGGGGAAGGGACCTTTTCGGCACCCCCGCCCCCCCCATGACCCGGGCAGGGCACGGTTGCCAACCCCCAGGCGGGGGCGGGGGATCCCCCGGGTTGAAGCCCCTCCCCCTGGCTTGGAGCCCCTCCCCCCGCTTCAGGGCCGTCAGAAAGCACAGGGGGGAGGGGATGTCTGCTGGGAACCCCATCAGTCCCCAGGGAGGACGATGCCCATAGGGGATAATGGAGAATTGATCCGGTGGTGTCTGGGGCTCTGGGGGGCTGTCTTTTGGGGTAGAGGCACCAAACTTTCAGTATAGCATCTGGTGCCTCTCCCCAAAATACCCTCCAAGTTTCGAAAAGATTGGACCAGGGGGTCCAATTCTGTGAGCCCCCAAAGAAGGTGCCCCTATCCTTCATTACTTCCTATGGAAGGAAGGCATTGAAAAGGTGTGTGGTCCCTTTAAATGTGATGGCCAGAACTCCCTTTGGAGTTCACTTGTGCTTGTCACAACCTTGCTCCTGGCTCCACCCCCCAAAAGTCTCCTGGCTGCACCCCCAAAGTCCCCAGAGATTTCTTGAATTGGACTTGGCAACCCTACTGCCAATCCCCAGGTGGGGGCAGGGGATCCCCCGGTTTGGAGGGCCTCCCCCCCGCTTCAGGGCTGTCAGAAAGCAGAGGGGGGGGGGGAGGGAATGTCTGCTGGGAACTCTTTCGTGAGCTCTCTAAGCACACTTCATCAGACGAGGGGATCAGGTATTGTGGCTGGAATACATGCAGTTTGTTGATGAAGTATGCAGACTGATCCCCAGGACTGAACAGGGATATTGTTTTTTTTTTATCTCATTACAAATGCTAAACCCGCTCTCAGTGAGTATAGCTGTACATCCACAGTATTCCAACGCATTTCTCTTTTATAATAGTGAATCAGAATAATGTTTTATATTGACATGCTCAAATGAGGGATATTGCCTATTCATCTCATTACATATACCTAACCCATTTTCATTTTATGTATTCTTCTATATTTTCTAATGGCAGACTGGAATGATGTTTATAACGCATAGATTGATGCTAATAAGTAAATTAGGTGGACGGCAACTAGGAAATACACGTCCTTTTATGATTCACCTAGATTTACAGAAGCACGAATTGGCAGAGGACTTTATTACCTTTTATGGCTATCCAGACCAAATGGCCAAGCCACACTGCTTTACCATATGACCAGTCTGCATACTCACTCAACAAACTGGTTGTATTTCAGCCCACAATGCCTGATCCCCACATCTGATGAAGTGTGCTTAGAGAGCACGCGAAAGCTGACGTTCTGAATAAAACTTGGTTGGTCTTAAAAGTGCAACTTGACTCCTGCTTTGTTCAACTGACTGTCGATTAGGGCAGGCCCCTGAGATGCAAAGGTGGAAGTTCTGATTTGCATTCCAGGTGCTTGCAGACACAAGCCCACAGATGTAATTAGGGTTGCCAGCCTCCAGCAGATCTCCCATTTTTACAACTGATCCCCAGCTGGCAGAGAAAATGGCTGTTTTAAAGGGTGACCCCTCTGGCATGCTGAGGCTTCTACCCAAACCACCCCCAAAGTCTCCAGGTCTTTTGAACACAGAAATTTCCTTGTGTATATGAGTGTCAGAATGGTGTCTCTCTGTCTACAGTAACAGAGGTGGCATTCTGACACCCTGCCCCTAAAGCTATTGGGCCATAACAGATCCTGAAGTTTCCCACCTAGCTCCGGTAAGGTCCTTTATGGCTCACCTAATAGTTTAAGTTGTGCACCCCTGATCTGCTCTGTCCATTGTTAGTTCAGTTTTAAAAGGATTATTAAACCAGTTCCATCAGTTGATTATTTAAAGAGAGTGTTTGCAATAAGCTGTCTTTCTCTGGTGTAGACTATGTCTTTTACAATTTAGATACGAAACAACTATAATTGCTGTTAGATACAAGTCATAGACATTTTTTAAGAGTTATATCAGTGTGTTTTTTGGGGGGTCGGGGGGGGGGTTCCTAGCCTAAATACAAATCAGGCTTTCCAATGCTATTGGATAAAAATATGGAACAAAGGTCCATCAGTGGCTATTAGCCACAGTGTGTGTGTGTGTATGTATATATTGTGCGTATAGGTATATATTGGCCACTGTGTGGGCCATTGGCCTGATCCAACATGGCTTTTCTTATGTGACACAGAGTGTTGGATTGGATGGGCCATTGGCTTGATCCAACATGGCTTTTCTTATGTTCTTATGTGACACAGACTGTTGGACTGGATGGGCCATTGGCCTGATCCAGCATGGCTTTTCTTATGTGACACAGAGTGTTGGATTGGATGGGCCATTGGCCTGATCCAACATGGCTTTTCTTAAGTTCTTATGGGACACAGAGTGTTGGACTGGATGGGCCTTTGGCCTGATCCAACATGGCTTCTCTTATGTGACAGAGTGTTGAACTGGATGGGCCATTGGCCTGATCCAGCATGGCTTCTTTTAAGTTCTTATGTGACAGAGTGTTGGACTGGATGGGCCATTGGCCTGGTCCAACATGGCTTTTCTTATGTTCATATGTGACACAGAGTTTTGGATGGGATGGGCCATTGGCCTGATCCAGCATGGCTTCTCTTCTTATGTGACACAGAGGGTTGCACTGGATGGGCCTTTGGCCTGATCCAACATGGCTTCTCTTATGTGACACAGAGTGTTGGACTGGATGGGCCATTGGCCTGATCCAACATGGCTTCTCTTATGTTCATATGTGACACAAAGTGTTAGACTGGATGGGCCATTGGCCTGATCCAACATGGCTTCTCTTATGTTCTTATGTGACACAAAGTGTTGGACTGGAGGGGCCACTGGCCTGATCCAACATGACTTCTCTCATGTTCTTATGTGACACATAGTGTTGGACTGGATGGGCCACTGGCCTGATCCAACACGGCTTCTCTTATGTGACACAGAGTGTTGGACTGGAGGGGCCATTGGCCTGATCCAACACGGCTTCTCTTATGTGACACAGAGTGTTGGACTGGATGGGCCACTGGCCTGATCCAACATGGCTTCTCTTATGTGACACAGAGTGTTGGACTGGAGGGGCCATTGGCCTGATCCAACACGGCTTCTCTTATGTGACACAGAGTGTTGGACTGGATGGGCCATTGGCCTGATCCAACAGGACTTCTCTTATGTGACACAGAGTGTTGGACTGGAGGGGCCATTGGCCTGATCCAACATGGCTTCTCTTATGTGACACAGAGTGTTGAACTGGATGGGCCATTGGCCTGATCCAGCATGGCTTCTTTTAAGTTCTTATGTGACACAGAGTGTTGGACTGGATGGGCCATTGGCCTGATCCAACATGGCTTCTCTTATGTTCTTATGTGACACATAGTGTTGGACTGGATGGGCCACTGGCCTGATCCAACACGGCTTCTCTTATGTGACACAGAGTGTTGGACTGGAGGGGCCACTGGCCTCATCCAACACGGCTTCTCTTATGTGACACAGAGTGTTGGACTGGAGGGGCCATTGGCCTGATCCAACACGGCTTCTCTTATGTGACACAGAGTGTTGGACTGGAGGGGCCACTGGCCTGATCCAACATGGCTTCTCTTATGTTCTTATGTGACACATAGTGTTGGACTGGATGGGCCACTGGCCTGATCCAACACGGCTTCTCTTATGTGACACAGAGTGTTGGACTGGAGGGGCCACTGGCCTCATCCAACACGGCTTCTCTTATGTGACACAGAGTGTTGGACTGGAGGGGCCACTGGCCTGATCCAACATGGCTTCTCTTATGTGACACAGAGTGTTGGACTGGAGGGGCCATTGGCCTGATCCAGCATGGCTTCTTTTAAGTTCTTATGTGACACAGAGTGTTGGACTGGATGGGCCATTGGCCTGATCCAACATGGCTTCTCTTATGTTCTTATGTGACACATAGTGTTGGACTGGATGGGCCACTGGCCTCATCCAACACGGCTTCTCTTATGTGACACAGAGTGTTGGACTGGAGGGGCCATTGGCCTGATCCAACACGGCTTCTCTTATGTGACACAGAATGTTGGACTGGATGGGCCATTGGCCTGATCTAACATGGCTTCTCTTATGTTCTTATGTTCTTAATTCCTTAGCTTTTAAATTGCCCTGTGGCAATGTAGTAAGGTTCCGAATTATTCTAAATAATTGGGCCGGGCGCGAATTTGCAGATGCAATCTTAGCCGCAAAGTATGTCTTCTTTGCGTCCTTGACTGCCATCTCATAGGACTTCATAAACTTCCTATAAGATGTTCTAGTCGCTTCATTACGAGTACGCCGCCACTGCCTCTCTAGCCGTCTAAGACCTTGTTTCAGCTGGCGTAATTCCGGGGTATACCACGGGGCCAGCTTAGTCCGAGGTCGCAGAGGGCGCCGAGGTGCGATCTCCTCGATGGCCTTAGAGAGCCGGCTATTCCAGGTCTCAATCAGGTCATCGAGGGAGTCGCCAGAGGGCCAGGGGTCCCGCAGAGCCATCTGGAACCTTTCCAGGTCCATTTGGCTCCACGGGCGAGCCATAATCGGCTCTTCGCCTAAACAGGTTTGGGGAGGCATATCTACACGGGCCTTGAGGGCGAAGTGATCCGACCATGGCACCGCCTCTGCGGTTATATCGCTCACTGCTACCCCAGCCGCAAAGATCAGGTCTAACATGTGTCCGGCCTGGTGGGTGGGGGTTACAACAAATTGAGAGAGTCCCAGTGTCGCCATGGAAGACACTAGGTCCGCCGCCTGACTGGAGGACGGGTCATCAGCATGGACGTTAAAGTCACCCAGGATTATCAGCCTTGGGTGCTCCAGCGCCCAGCCTGTCGCCGCCTCAAGCAGGGATGGTAAGGCGTTGGCTGGTGCGTTAGGCGTACGATACACCAGCCAAATCGCCAACCCCTCTCCAACCTCCCAACCCAGACTGGCACATTCAATGCCCTCGATCTTTGGGGCCGGGAGCTTATGTTCTTGTGGATCTTTTGAAAGCTGATATGTAAAGAGATGAAATCCCTTTTCCTTGCTTTGGTCTCTTTCTTTTTTATATTAAGAAATTATTTCCCCAGAGAAATTTCTATGTCTTTGTTGTTGCAGCATGCGAGCGCTGGTCACTATGATTGCGACACCACTGAAAAACCCAGGGGTCTCAGACTGCCTCCGCTCTTCTCCCAGAAGAGAACCTGCGCGCTTAAAGTCTGTTTGCCTCGACAGCATTCCCAGGGGCACGCCTCTCAAACATCTTGCAAAATTTCAGGCGGTTTCAGTTTCCGCAGTCAGAGAAGCTGCTCTTTCTTGCCCAATGGGCTTGGGAGAAGATAGACAAAAAAGAGATGTTTTCCAGTCTACTGTGCTGTCTACTGCCACTTGTGCTAAAGGCTTCCCTGACATCAGTGAAATAAAGCCAGTTTTTGGAGACGAACTGGGGCAGCTTGCCTTCCGTCCGAAAGAGGGAGCCATGCTAAAGAAGGCGCTGCTGAAGCGCAAGGCGTGCGAACCGCTGCCCCTCGGATCGCCAGCAAAATCCTCCCCTCGAACGGAGCCCAGGATGGTGCTTGCCAACCGACAGAACCAGCTGCCGGGGAGGGAACTGGGAGACACCCAGAGCACCACGGATTTCATTCTTACTCCTGATCGGCATCTGAACCTTTTGGAAAGGCGGGATAAAAAAAACGGAGCTGGAAGCATGCAGGAGGAAGGGCCGTTCAAGAAGCCTCTTGGAGTGGCCAGAGGTTTGTTTCTCATTTCCTTGGGGAGGGGCGGTGGCTCATTGGTAGAGCATCTGCTTGGTAAGCAGAAGGTCCCAGGTTCAATCCCCGGCATCTCCAACTAAAAAGGGTCCAGGTAAGTAGGGGTGAAAAACCTCAGCTTGAGACCCTGGAGAGCCGCTGCCAGTCTGAGAAGACAGTACTGACTTAAGGCGAGGGACGGTGTCTCAGTGGCAGAGCATCTGCTTGGTAAGCAGAAGGTCCCAGGTTCAATCCCCGGCATCTCCAACTAAAAAGGGTCCAGGTAAGTAGGGGTGAAAAACCTCAGCTTGAGACCCTGGAGAGCCGCTGCCAGTCTGAGAAGACAGTACTGACTTAAGGCGAGGGACGGTGTCTCAGTGGCAGAGCATCTGCTTGGTAAGCAGAAGGTCCCAGGTTCAATCCCCGGCATCTCCAACTCAAAAGGGTCCAGGCAAGTAGGCGTGAAAAACCTCCGCTTGAGACCCTGGAGAGCCGCTGCCAGTCTGAGTAGACAATACTGACTGATGGACCCAGGGTCTGATTCAGTATAAGGCAGCTTCATTAGGGGAGGGATGGTGGCTCAGTGGCAGAGCATCTGTGTGGTAAGCAGGAGGTCCCAGGTTCAATCCCCGGCATCTCCAACTCAAAAGGGTCCAGGCAAGTAGGCGTGAAAAACCTCAGCTGGGGACCCTAAAGAGCGGCTGCCAGTCTGAGTAGACAAGACTGACTTTGGTGGACGCAGGGTCTGATTCAGTAGAAGGCAGCTTCAGATGTTCATATATGTGGCCTACCTGGAAATCCATGTTTGGGATGTGAGCGCCAGCTTGGCCCTGTCGTTCTCCTTGGTGTTAGCGGTGCTGCTGCTGCACACTGTTGTTTGGTTCTCAGCGTATTGTGGACCAGCCGTCCTCCTGCCTCCTCGTTCCTTTTGCCTCCTGTTCTTATTGTTCTCTGTCCCACTAAGGGGTGTCGAACTCATGTGTGTCGGATCCGGCCCTCATAACAAATGTTATGTTTGTTGGGCTGGACTGGGCCATGTTGGGCCGGGCTATATTTAAGATTAAGTAGCAGAGATATAAACTTTTTAAAGGACGCAGACAAACACGACTAAAGTTTTTTTAAAAAAAACCCTTAAAACATTAGCGCTTGTTGGTCTTAAAGGTGCTTTCTTTGTATTTCTCCCACGGGATCCAGGGAACTGGGCAAAGGAAGCTCTGGCTCTTTCCCTCCCTCTCCAGGGGGACGGGGGGTGGGGAGCCTCAGCCAATGGAGAAAAGAGAGGTTTTGCTCTGTAGCTCCTGCGTGATTGAGGAAACCTAGCAAAGCAAGTTGCAGAAGGAAGCAAGAGAGAGGGAGAAGAAAGCATAGCAGAGCCAGTTGTTTGGGGGCCTGATAGGAGTCCTCTGGGGGCCTGGTTTGGCCCCTGGGCCTAATGTTTTACACCCCTGCACTGACTCATTCTGTGTGCTGCCTGGCTTTACAGTCTGCTCATTTTTTTCCCCTTTCTGTTTTAATCTGGGGGTTCCGAAAACGTATCCCCCATCATTACTTGCAGAGTGGCTGCGCCCACTGGAGTCTGGAGGAAGCTGGAGGGCTCCTATCAGCACCTTTATGAGAGCTAGTTTGGTGTAGTGGTTAAGTGTGCAGACTCTTATCTGGGAGAACCGGGTTTGATTCCCCACTCCTCCGCTTGCACCTGCTGGAATGGCCTTGGGTAAGCCATAACTCTGGCAGAATTGTCCTTGAAAGGGCAGCTGCTGTGAGAGCTCTCTCAGCCCCACCCACCTTACAGGGTGACTGTTGTGGGGGATGAAGGGAAAGGAGATTGTGAGCCGCTCTGAGACTCTGTCCTTGAAAGGGCAGCTGCTGTGAGAGCCCTCTCAGCCCCACCCACCTCACAGGGTGTCTGTTGTGGGGGAGGAAGGGAAAGGAGATTGTGAGCCACTCTGAGACTCTGTCCTTGAAAGGGCAGCTTCTGGGAGAGCTCTCTCAGCCCCACCCACCTCACAAGGTGACTGTTGTGGGGGAGGAAGGTAAAGGAGATTGTGAGCCGCTCTGAGACTCTGTCCTTGAAAGGGCAGCTGCTGTGAGAGCCCTCTCAGCCCCACCCACCTCACAGGGTGTCTGTTGTGGGGGAGGAAGGGAAAGGAGATTGTGAGCCGATTCTTCTGAGTGGAGGGCAGGATATAAATCCAATATCATCTTCTTCTGAAGGGTCAGTCTTGTCTGCTCTGACTGACAGCAGCTCTCCAGGTTCTCAGGCAGAAAAGGGTCTTTCCGGTCACCTGTTGAATGACAGGGGGCACTGATGATCAGACTTCGACGGGGACCTTTAATCATGACCACCCACACGCCAAGCTTTTCTTACACTTGGCCAGTTTATTACACTTTGTCATCGCAAAGCGAAAATGCCCGATTCAGTTCAAAGTGCAATTAGACGCAGTGGTTGTAGGTGATGTTAGCAGAGGTGGGCAAATAAATCATCCCCGCCTGTGCAGAGCTGCATTCTGCAACAAGAAGGCTGCAAAACGTCTTCCCCGACTACAGACCTTCTAGAAGCAGAGGGCCTTTGGGGATGCATCACTTACAGGCAGAGTCCGAAACGCAAGAGAAGAGAAGCGGTTGACAAGATCTCTTTTTCCTAGCCCCTCCCCCGATGCTTTGTAAGTTTCTTTCTCCCCCCGGTACTCCAGGATTTAAAGAAAACCTATCTTTTGGGCCTCATATGCAGTTTTACAATTTTAGCTAATTTGTTGGTGTTCAACTTATGTTGTAAACTGCCCAGAGCCTGGCCCAACTTGGGATGGGGTGATTCATTAAGTGTAGTAATAGTAACGGGTGAGCATGCGGCCGGTACTCCGTGGCCTGCACAGGCTGCCTATAGAGAGTACTGGATCGGCTTCAAGGTGTTAGTCCTGCATAAATTAGTTTGCTCTGAGGCCATTTTTCCTGCGCTAAATCAAAAATGTGGGAGCCGAAGGCTACAAAACTGAGCAAACTCACTAACTCGGCTTAGAGGGAACGCTGCTTCGTAACTGACTCAGCCCGATTAATGCAAGGAAGGCGGTAAAGGTCAGAGACAGGGTTGTTAAGTCAAAAGCAAGAGATTCGATCCCTTGCCAGTTTGGTGTAGTGGTTAAGTGTGCGGACTCTTATCTGGGAGAACCGGGTTTGATTCCCCACTACTCCATTTGCACCTGCTAGCATGGCCTTGGGTCAGCCAGAGCTCTGGCAGAGGTTGTCCTTGAAAGGGCAGCTGCTGTGAGAGCCCTCTCCAGCCCCACCCATCTCACAGGGTGTCTGTTGTGGGGGAGGAAGGTAAAGGAGATTGTGAGCCGCTCTGAGACTCTTCGGAGTGGAGGGCGGGATATAAATCCAGTATCTTCATTTACCTCACAGGGTGTCTGTTGTGGGTGAGGAAGGGAAAGGAGATTGTGAGCCGCTCTAAGACTCTTCGGAGTGGAGGGCGGGATATAAATCCAATATCTTCATCTACCTCACAGGGTGTCTGTTGTGGGGGAGGAAGGGAAAGGAGATTGTGAGCCGCTCTGAAACTCTTTGGAGTGGAGGGCGGGATATAAATCCAATATCTTCATCTACCTCACAGGGTGTCTGTTGTGGGGGAGGAAGGGAAAGGAGATGGTGAGCCGCTCTGAGACTCTTCGGAGTGGAGGGTGGGATATAAATCCAATATCTTCATCTACCTCACAGGGTGTCTGTTGTGGGGGAGGAAGGGAAAGGAGATTGTGAGCCGCTCTGAGACTCTTCGGAGTGGAGGGCGGGATATAAATCCAATATCTTCATCTACCTCACAGGGTGTCTGTTGTGGGGGAGGAAGGGAAAGGAGATTGTGAGCTGCTCTGAGACTCTTCGGAGTGGAGGGCAGGATATAAATCCAATATCTTCATCTACCTCACAGGGTACCTGTTGTGGTGGGGGGGGGGGGAGGAAGGTAAAGGAGATTGTGAGCTGCTCTGAGACTCTTCGGAGTGGAGGGTGGGATATAAATCCAATATCTTCTTCCTGCCAGAAATCTAACATCGTGTAAGATGCTGAAAGGAAGCAGGCGGAGCTGGGGAAAATCCCACTCATGTCACTAGAGGCCCCAAATAATTTCATCATTGGGGATGGTGCAGAAGTACGCAAATGTGAACTGGGGATTTTGCGAGATGTAGTGATGGCTGGGGTTTTGCTTCTTCTGGAGACGAGGGTCTGACGGCGCTGTCTGTTCAGTTTCACAGCCTGTTGGTTTGGCAAGGAACAGGACGTGGAGTCTGGCAGCCGTGGACCCGCTGGTCTTGGAATCCCCTCACAAGTTCTTCTCGCGCATGAAACAGATGGCGGCACCCAGACCACAGCAACAAGGTTCTTCTGGCCAAGGTAGACGTTGTCCATCAGCGGGCTGGCTTTACGTGTGTGTCTGTTCCCAGAATAGTTCCCTCCGGGCTTATAAGCTGAAGTAGAAAAGTCTGCTGATCCCTGAAGGAAGAAAAATTCCCCAAGCTCCGTTTTACTCCCTCCCCCCCCACCCCCAGTTTGAAGCTATGTAGACATCTCCCAAAAGACTTCAAGGGTGAAGGTGAAACATTTCAGTGGAAAGACCGTCCTCTCTCTTTCCCCCGACCCCAGGCGTTCCTCATCCTCCCATGTCCTCCTTCCACAAATTATTTAGAGATGGTGGTCATCTTCTAGTCTGGAATAAAAGCAGCATGCAACCTTCGTTCTGTCCCACCATTCCTTTGGTGTTGAAAATTCATAAGAACACAAAAGAAGCCATGTAGGATCAGACCAGTGGCCCAATCAGTGCAATGCTCTGTGTCACCCAGTGGCCAAAATCCAGGTGCCATCAGGAGGTCCACCAGCGGGGCCAGAACTTCAGAAGCCCTCCCAGTGCGCACCCCCGCCTCCCCCGAGGACCAAGAAGAAAGGGTATCACTGCCCCAGACAGGGTGTTCATCTACACCTTGTGGCTAATAGTCACTGATGGACCCCTGCTCCAGATGTTCCTCCATTCCCCCCTGGTGAACTGTCTATGCTTGCACACACACACACACACTGTGGCTAATAGCCACTGATGGACCTCTGCTTCATATTTTTATCTAAACCCCTCTTGAAGGTGGCTATGCTTGTGGCCGCCACCACCTCCTGTGGCAGTGAATTCCACATGTTAATCACCCTTTGGGTGAAGAAGTACTTCCTTTTATCTGTTTTAACCTGTCTGGTCAGCAGATCCAACATGGCTTCTCTTATGTGACACAGAGTGTTGGACTGGATGGGCCATTGGCCTGATCCAACATGGCTTCTCTTATGTTCTTATGTGACACAGAGTGTTGGGCTGAATGGGCCATTGGCCTGATCCAACACGGCTTCTCTTATGTTCTTATGTGATGCAGAGTGTTGGACTGGATGGGCCATTGGCCTGATCCAACATGGCTTCTCTTATGTTCTTATGTGACACAGAGTGTTGGACTGGATGGACCATTGGCCTGATCCAACACGGCTTCTCTTATGTTCTTATGTGACGCAGAGTGTTGGATTGGATGGGTCATTGGTCTGATCCAACATGGCTTCTCTTATGTTCTTATGTGACACAGAGTGTTGGACTGGATGGGCCATTGGCCTGATCCGACATGACTTCTCTTATGTTCTTATGTTCAAATGGTGGTGTATGCCGAATGATGGGTTTATTAACCGAGTTGTTCCTAATGTCCTTCTTAGCCTATTCTTCACCTCACCAAACCAAGCAAAACGGTCCCAATTCGGCTGCAGTGAAGCCGCCTGTCACTGTCGAACAGCTGAACAACCACCATGAAGAGGATCCAGAAGCCACCTGCAGCCAGGACGATGCTTTTCTCTTGGAAGCCGCGGAACTGGAAGATGATACTTTCAATGTTGATGCCACAGACGTGACCTACGGTCCAGATACGCATTCGCCACTTGCTGGGCGTCCCCAAGAGGAAAGGGCTTTGCAGGAAGGCAGCCAGGAACCAGGCCAGAATGGGGGGCAGGAGTCGATGGCTGAACCTCAGAGTCCTTCACAAGACTTTTATGATATACTCGCTACTCCAAAAATCCACATTCCAAGGAAGCGAAAACCAGCCGGGGCAGATTCCAAGGCGCCCTTGGGGGTCCCTCGCGTGGATACAACGTACAACCATACACCTGAGGAGGTAGGGAGGGCTTTCGTTGTGTCTTTCAGGTTGGCTGATACTTGGTGCCTCTGAGGAAGTTTGGAAGGGCCAGTCAGCAGTGTGTCTTAATCGGATTTCGTGCAAGAGGCACATCTCTGGTTGCTGCAGTGCTCATGCAGATAAGCCATTCCCCATCCCCCTGTTGCCCTCATGAAACATAGGTAAGACTGTTGCTCAGTGTCTTGGGGGCCCCATGGGGCAGTGGGGGGCAGCTTTTTAGGAGAGGCAACGGAGAAGACATTATCCGTCCTGCTCTTCTGCCAGCAGAAATTAGAGATATGAATTTCTGGAAATTTTGAAACTACAGAGGAAAAAATATCAGGGGTTTTTTTTTGGGGGGGGGGTCACAGAAGTTTTGGAGGACAATTAAAATATGTGCAGACCTAAGCTGCTTTTACTGATTTAACCACATGGAAATCCATATGTATAACTTAGGGAGCCAGTTTGGTGTAGTGGTTAAATATGCAGACTCTAACCTGGAGAAATGGGTTGGATTCCCCACTCCTCCACTTGCAGCTGCTGCTGTGACCTGGAGTCATCCACAAGTTCTCTCAGAGCTCTCTCAGCCCCACCTGTCTCAGGGAGTCTGCTGTGGGGAAAGGAAGGGAAAGGAGATTGTAAGTTGCTCTAAGACTCCAAGGGAAGGGCAGGATATAAATCCAATCTCTTCTTCTTTTCTTCTTATAAAATTGTACTATTTGGCATATTTATGGAGGTTAAAAGTATGTTTTCTACAAGAAAACCAATAACCAGGACTTGATGAAAAGTGACAACTGCTGCACCTTATTTTTTCATAGTACCATTATCTTAATATTTGCTATCAGAGAGGCAAAGGGAAATGTGTTGAAGCAGAAAACAAATTCTGCAGTAAAAAGAAAATATTATCTGGACAAGAACTCTGATACAATAGGTATGAATAGAAAAGAGCACCTTAAAGACTAGCAGAATTTGTAGGAGGGAGGAGCTTTCATGAGTCACTGCAGTCGCTTCAGATACCGTGAAAGTTCATCCACTGCCGCAAATTCTGTTAGTCTTGAAAGTGCTCCTGGACTCTGGCTCCTTTCCACTGCTACAGACAGACTAACCATCTTGATAGGAACATAAGAGAAGCCATGTTGGATCGGGCCAATGGCCCATCCAGTCCAATACTCTGTGTCTCATAAGAACATAAGAGAAGCCCTGTTGGATCAGGCCAGTGGGCCATCCAGCCCAACACTCTGTGTCACATAAGAACATAAGAGAAGCCATGTTGGATCAGGCCAGTGGCCCCTCCTGTCCAACACTCTGTGTCACATAAGAACATAAGAGAAGCCATGTTGGATCAGGCCAGTGGCCCCTCCAGTCCAACACTGTGTGTCACAAAGGACATAAGAGAAGCCCTGTTGGATCAGGCCAGTGGACCCTCCAGTCCAACACTCTGAATCACATAAGAACATAAGAGAAGCCATGTTGGATCAGGCCAGTGGCCCCTCCTGTCCAACACTCTTGTCACATAAGAACATAAGAGAAGCCCTGTTGGATCAGGCCAGTGGCCCCTCCAGTCCAATACTCTGTGTCTCATAAGAACATAAGAGAAGCCCTGTTGGATCAGGCCAGTGGGCCATCCAGCCCAACACTCTGTGTCACATAAGAACATAAGAGAAGCCATGTTGGATCAGGCCAGTGGCCCATCCAGCCCAACACTCTGTGTCACATAAGAACCTAAGAGAAGCCATGTTGGATCAGGCCAGTGGCCCCTCCAGTCCAACACTCTGTGTCACATAAGAGAAGCCCTGTTGGATCAGGTCAGTGGCCCCTCCAGTGTAACACTCTGTGTCAGATAAGAACATAAGAGAAGCCATGTTGGATCAGGCCAGTGGCCCATCTAGTCCAACATTCTGAGTCACATAAGAACATAAGAGAAGCCATGTTGGATCAGGCCAATGGCCCATCCAGTCCAACACTCTGAGTCACATAAGAGAAGCCATGTTGGATCAGGCCAGTGGCCCATCTAGTCCAACATTCTGAGTCACATAAGAACATAAGAGAAGCCATGTTGGATCAGCCAGTGGCCTATCCAGTCCAACACTCTGTGTCACAGAAGAACTTAAGAGAAGCCATGTTGGATCAGGCCAATGGCCCATCCAGTCCACCACTCTGTGTCACACAGTGGCCAATATATGTGTGTGTGTGTATACATACACACACATATACTGTGGTTAATAGCCACTGATGGACCTCTGCTCCATATTTTTATCCAATCTCCTCTTGAAGCTGGCTATGCTTGTGGCCGCCACCACCTCCTGTGGCAGTGAATTCCACATGTTAATCACCCTTTGGGTGAAGAAGGACTTCCTTTTATCTGTTCTAACCTGACTGCTTAGCTTTCATGAGTCACTGCTCACTTCATATACCGTGAGCCGTGACTCGTGAAAGCTCATCGTCTGCTGCAAATTTTGTTAGTCTTGAAGGTGCTCTATCACAAAAAGTATAAGAAAAGGAATCTGTCACAAGGTGATCTATCACAATAGGTATAAAAGCAGAATAGGTACACCTGAGCATATTTGGATATTAACATTGAAAGTACTGAACTCTTCAATATTGTATTAACATTAAACACATCAAAGCATATTAATTGTTGCCATAATTATTTAACTTCAAAAAAAAATAATCTTTGAAAATTATGTATATATCTACAGTATGAGGGGATTTTTGGGGGGGGGAGGTGTTAGTCATAGCCTTTCTCCCTTGTGGAATTCAAGGTGGCTTACAACATAAATAAAAAATTGTTAAAACAATTTTTTAAGAATAGCAATGATGAAAACTCAAGAAATATCAATCATTTAAAAAATTCCAATTAGGACTCCCAATAAAAAACCTATTTCAATCAAACACAGTCCTAAATAAAACTGTCTTTGACTGGCTCGTCAAGATAGAATCATAGAGTTGGAAGGTACCTCCAGAGTCATCTAGTCCAACCCCCTGCACAATGCAGGAAACGCACAAATACCTCCCCCTAAATTCACAGGATCTGCATTGCTATCAGATGGCCATCTAGCCTCTGTTTGAAAACCTCCAAGGAAGGAGAGCCCACCACCTCCCAAGGAGGAAGCCTGTTCCACTGAGGAACTCCTCTAATGGTCAGGAAGTTCTTCCTAAGGTTGAGCCGGAAACTCTTTTGATTTCATTTCAACCCACTGGTTCTGGTCCTACCTTCTGGGGCCACAGAAAACAATTCCATACCATCCTCTCTATGACAGCCCTTCAAGTACTTGAACATGGTGATCCTATCATCTCTCAGCCTCCTCCCCTCCAGGCTAAACATGCCCAGCTCCTTCAACCTTTCCTCATAGGTCTCCAGACCCCTCACCATCTTTGTCGCCCTCCTCTGGACCCGTTCCAGCTTGTCTAGATCCTTCTTAAAATGTGGTGCCCAAAACTGAACACAAGACTCCATGTGAGGTCTTCCCAGAGCAGAATAAAGCGATACCATCACTTCACTGGATCTGGACACTATACTTCCGTTACTCTAGCCTGGTGTTGCATTTGCCTTTTTAGCCACCGCATCACACTCTTGACTCATGTGGCACATGGATGTCTCAGGAGACTCATGCGGGAAGTAAGGTGTGTGTGTGAATGCCGTTGTGCTCAACAATTGTAGGATCCATCCCTTTGAGTCTTACCCTGGTCATTGAAATGCTCAAAACCTCACCCTCACCTTGAAGCCACTTCTGGTAGTAAGCGGCCCACTGTGCACCTTTCCTTCCTTTAAAAGGTCAAGGTCGTCCCCTGTGCAAGCAGCAGTCATTTCTGACCCAGGAGTGACGTCGCATCACGACATTTTCATGGCAGACTTTTTGTTATGGGTGGTTTACCCTTGCCTTCCCCAGCCCTCTACACGTCCCTCCCAGCAAGATTGGGACTTTCTTAAGACAGTGTTATTCCGAGTGTTCTCGAGGGCGGCTTCACACAGCCTTGCAAGTCCGTGTTGTTGTTGACTTTTGTCTACGGTCCACCCGCTGCTGCGAAAGGAGGCAGCAAAGAAGGTGCTAGTGACCTCCTTGTCCTGAATTCTGCTCCTCCCTCATCCCTGTTGCTCCTGAAAGAAGGAGTTTGGGGAAGGTTGAAGAAGAAGAAGAAGAAGAAGATGATATTGGATTTATAGCCTGGCCTCTACTCTCAATCTCAGAGTGACTCACTATCTCCTTTACCTTCCCCCCTCCCCCACAACAGACACTCTGTGAGGTAGGTGGGGCTGAGAGAGATCTTACAGCAGCTGCCTTTTCAAGGACAGCTCTGCTAGAGGTCTGGCTGACCCAAGGCCAATTCCAGCAGGTGCAAGTGGAGGAGTGGGGAATCAAGCCTGGTTCTCCCAGATAAGAGAGCTCTGGCTGACCCAAGGCCATTCCAGCAGGTGCAAGTGAAGGAGTGGGGAATCAAAGCCGGTTCTCCCAGATAAGAGAGCTCTGGCTGACCCAAGGCCAATTCCAGCAGGTGCAAGTGGAGGAGTGGGGAATCAAGCCTGGTTCTCCCAGATAAGAGAGCTCTGGCTGACCCAAGGCCATTCCAGCAGCTGCAAGTCGAGGAGTGGGGAACCAAACCCGGTTCTCCCAGATAAGAGAGCTCTGGCTGACCCAAGGCCATTCCAGCAGGTGCAAGTGAAGGAGTGGAGAATCAAAGCCGGTTCTCCCAGATAAGAGAGCTCTGGCTGACCCAAGGCCATTCCAGCAGCTGCAAGTCGAGGAGTGGGGAATCAAACCCGGCTCTCCCAGATAAGAGAGCTCTGGCTGACCCAAGGCCATTCCAGCAGGTGCAAGTGGAGGAGTGGGGAATCAAAGCCGGTTCTCCCAGATAAGAGAGCTCTGGCTGACCCAAGGCCATTCCAGCAGCTGTGAGTGGAGGACTGGGGAATCAAACCTGGTTCTCCCAGATAAGAGAGCTCTGGCTGACCCAAGGCCATTCCAGCAGGTGCAAGTGGAGGAGTGGGGAATCAAACCCAGTTCTCCCAGATAAGAGTCCGCACTCTTAACCACTACAGCAAACTGCCTTTACAATCTCCTTTACCTTCCTCCCCCACAACAGACACCCTGTGAGGTGGGTGGGGCTGAGAGGGCTCTCGCAGCAGCTGCCCTTTCAAGGACAACTTCTGCCAGAGCTATGGCTGACCCAAGGTCATTCCAGCAGCTGCAAGCAGAGGAGTGGGGAATCAAACCCGGTTTTCCCAGATAAGAGAGCTCTGGCTGACCCAAGGCCATTCCAGCATCTGTAAGCAGAGGAGTGGGGAATTAAACCCGGTTCTCCCAGATAAGAGAGCTCTGGCTGACCCAAGGTCATTCCAGCATCTGCAAGCAGAGGAGTGGGGAATTAAACCCGGTTCTCCCAGATAAGAGAGCTCTGGCTGACCCAAGGTCATTCCAGCATCTGCAAGTGGAGGAGTGGGGAATCAAACCCGGTTCTCCCAGATAAGAGTCCGCGCATTTAACCACTACACCAAACTGGCTCTCATGAGCCTTGCCTCCTTTCCTAAAACATGGGGCGGGTGCTACAATGGGGAACGGTGCTCACAGGAGTCCCGGATGGCATGTCCAAGAGCCCCAGCTGGCTCCAAGGCCAAAGTATCACTGCTCTAATCCGCAAGCCTCCTCACCCACCTGCCCACCGCGACACTTCAGCGCCCCATATGCCAGGCCCCCTGCATACGACCTTCAAATGTTCGATCCTTGCTCCTCAAGTGCGTTTTAAGTGAACTGGGCATGGGATGGCACTGCCGCCACACTTGGGGAGGGATGGTGGCTCAGTGGCAGAGCATCTGCTTGGTAAGCACAAGGCCCCGGATTCAATCCCCAGCATCTCCAACTGAAAAGGGTCCAGGCAAGTAGGCGTGAAAAACCTCCGCTTGAGACCCTGGAGAGCTGCTGCCAGTGTGAGGAGACAAGACTGATTTTGATGGAGCCAGAGTCTGATTTAGTAGAAAGCAGCTTCATACGTTCATATGTTTATTTATTTATTATTTATTACTTTCCATTTATATCCCGCCCTTTCCGCAAGCGGACTCAGGGCGGCTTACAACATTATAAAAACTATCAGTCCAATAAAACATATAAAACCATAATTTACATCTCAACTTTAAAACCATTCTATAGCGCTATTTCAGTCCAGTATAGGCGGTATTGACTTCTCGACTATGATTGCCAGCATTCTGTAGGATGTCCCGTGGCAGCCCTTTTTCAATTAGACCGCAAAAGCCTGTTTAAACAATTCGGTCTTACAGGCCCTGCGGAATGCAGACAAATCCCGCAGGGCCCTTATAGCTTCTGGGAGGGTGTTCCAGAGTTCTGGTGCTGCCACCGAGAAGGCCCTAGATCTTGTTGCGCATAGCCTGGCTTCTCTTGGGCCAGGGGCAGACAGCAGATTTTTTGTCCCTGAACGCAGTGCTCTCTGGGGGATATATGGGGAAAGGCGGTCCCGTAGATAGGCAGGTCCCTGACCATAAAGGGCTTTGAAGATTAATACCAACACCTTGAAGCGAATTCGGAACACAACAGGCAACCAGTGCAGCTCTCTCAGCACTGGCTGAATGTGCTCCCGTCGCGGCAGCCCCATTAGCAGCCGTGCCGCAGCGTTCTGCACTAGTTGTAGTCTCCGGGTTAGCGTCGAGGGTAGCCCCATGTAGAGAGCATTACAGTGATCTATTCTTGAGGTGACCGTAGCATGGATTACCGTCGCTAAGTCGTTGTGCTCCAGGTAAGGGGCCAGCTGCCGCGCTTGCCGAAGATGAAGGAAGGCAGATCTAACAGAGATATGTCAGAGATATGGCTCACTAAAGAGGTCTGTTTTTGGGGAGGGAGGGCGGCTCAGTGGTAGAGATTCTGCTTAGTAAGCAGAAGGTCCCAGGTTCAATCCCTGACATCTCCAACTCAAAAGGGTCGAGGCAAGCAGGCGTGAAAAACCTCAGCTCGAGTCCCTGGAGAGCCGCTGCCAGTCTGAGAAGACAAGACTGACTTTGGTGGGCCCAGGGGGGTCTGATTCAGTAGAAGGCAGCTTCAGATGTTCACATGTTCTCTGTGTCTGTATCCCAAGCCCCCCCCCCCTCCCTGGTATTTTGGCTTGGCACGCTCTCCTTTCAGGGAAGGGGGGGAATGACTGCCTTTAACCGATGTCCTGATTTGCTCGCAAAGGTGCAGCAGCGAATCCTTCTCAGCGAGTGGAGGATCAGGGTGCTGAACGATACTGCTGTGTTCCTGGAAGGAAAGCGAAGGCAAGTGTCTGGGTGGAACCCTCACTGCTTCTTTACTGGGCTTCTATCCCGCCCTTCTCGTGCAGAACCGCTGCCGTCGTTGGAGTGCGGGAAACCTTCCCGTCATCCTCTTGGAGGCAGAGAGTATCTCGCGATCCTTCCTGGTCCGTGTTCCTGAGCTCTTTTCCCTGCCTGCAGCGAAAGAACAAGGAAGCCGGAGAGCTCAGCGTGGTGTTGTTGTGTCTTGTGTTTCCCTTCCCTTTAGTGTTTAATTGTTGTCATCTGGCTATCTGAATGCTGGACAAACTGTGGGAGGGAAGAACTCTGCCCCACTGAAAGAGATAACAGGTGTCAGGAAAACCATTCCTCAAAAGCAGCAAGACAAGCAGTAATAAATCCCCTCCCTTAGCCAAAGGGACGGTGGCTCAGTGGTGGAGCATCTGCTTGGGAAGCAGAAGGTCCCAGGTTCAATCCCCGGCATCTCCAACTTAAAAAAGGTCCAGGCAAGTAGGCATGAAAAACCTCCGCTTGAGACCCTGGAGAGCCACTGCCAGTCTGAGAAGACAAGACTGACTTGGATGGACCGAGGGTCTGATTCAGTATAGGGCAGCATCATATGTTCAAAGCTTTCTCTCTCTAAGCAGTGTTTTCCCAGTGTTTAAGAACATAAGCGAAGCCATGTTGGATCAGGCCAACACCCTGTGTCACACAGTGGCCAAAAACAAACAAACCCCAAGTGCCATCAGGAGCTTCACAAGTGGGGCTAGAAGCCCTTCCACTTTGCTCCCCCCCCAAGCACCAAGAATACAGAGCAACACTGCCCCAGACAAATCCAACAATATGCTGTGGCTAATAGCCACTGATGGACCTCTGCTCCATATTTTTATCTAATCCTCTCTTGAAGCTGGCTATGCTTGTAGCCGCTGCCACTTCCTGTGGCAGTGAATTCCACATGTTAATCACCCTTTGGGTGAAGAAGGACTTCCTTTTATCCATTCTAATCCGACTGCTCAGCAATTTCATTGAATGCCCACAAGTTCTTGTATTGTGCGAAAGGGAGAAAAGTACTTCTTTCTCTACCTTCTCCATCCCATGCATAATCTTGTCAACCTCTATCATGTCACCCTGCAGTCGACGTTTCTCCAAGCTAAAGAGCCCCAAGCGTTTTAACCTTTCTTCATATGGAAAGTGTTCCAAACCTTTAATCATTCTAGTTGCCCTTTTCTGCACTTTTTCTAAAGCTATAATATCCTTTTTGAGGTGCGGTGACCAGAATTATACACAGTATTCCAAATGAGACTGCACCATCGATTTATACAGGCGCATTATGATACTGGCTGATTTGTTTTCAATTCCCTTCCTAATAATTCCCAGCATGGCGTTGGCCTTTTTTATTGCAAACGCACACTGTCTTGACATTTTCAGTGAGTTATCTACCACGACCCCAAGATCTCTCTCTTGGTCAGTCTCTGCCAGTTCACACCCCATCAACTTGTATTTGTAGCTGGGATTCTTGGCCCCAATGTGCATTACTTTGCACTTGGCCACATTGAAACCTCATCTGCCACGTTGACGCCCACTCACCCAGCCTCAACAGATCCCTTTGGAGTTCCTCACAATCCTCTCTGGTTCTCACCACCCTGAACAATTTAGTGTCATCCGCAAACTTGGCCACTTCACTGCTCACTCCCAACTCTAAATCATTTATGAACAAGTTAAAGAGCATGGGACCCAGTACTGAGCCCTGTGGCACCCCACTACTTACAGCTACTTGTGGTCAGGCGTTTCTCAAGGAAGGCACAACGATCACTGATTGCGGGTCTCTGCAAAAGTCACAATTTCTGATGGCAAACGAGAGTCAGAGTCTGAAATCTGTTTGTTCCAAGATGGAGGCTGTTACTAGGCAATTCAGTACCCAAAAGGTGCCAGATTAACAGTAGAGCCATCTGCTTGGCAATCCCTGGCATCTTTGGTTAAAAGTGCCAGGCAGGAGATGATGGAAAAGACCTCTGCCTGCGACCCTGGAGAGCAGCTGGAGAGTGGACAATACCGACCATTGGGGCTTTTTCCGAGCAGGAACGCAGTTCTGGCTGGCTTTGTGTCAGGGGGTGTGGTCTAATATGCAAATTTTATTTATTTATTTTTCGAATGTATATCCCGCCCTCCCCGCCGAAGCAGGCTCAGGGCAGCTAGCAACACTGAATATCGACAATCAAACTACAAAACAGTAAAAAAAACAGTTACAATAATATCCGTTAAAATTAAACAATTGCCATTTAAAATACTAAACAATTTAAACGGCAGTTTTGGTGCTAAGTTCCACGCCATGATGTTGAGCAGCTCTGTACTTTGGTTGAAGGCCATTCGAAATAATGTTGTTTTGCAGGTCTTGCAGAATTAGGCAAGGTCTCGCAAGGCCTTAACCTCGTCTGGGAGTTGGTTCCACCAGTGGGGGGCCGCAACAGAGAAGGCTCTTTCTCTGGTAGCCTTCAATCTCACCTCCCTCGGCCCGGGGATTTCTAATAGGTTTTGAGATCCAGATCTGAGTACCCTCTGGGGAACGTGTGGGAGAGACGGTCCCTAAGGTAGGCAGGTCCTCAGCCATATAGGGCTTTAAAGGTGATAACCAGCACCTTGTAGCGAATCCGGAACACTATTGGCAGCCAATGCAGTCTCCCACAGCCGTGGCTGCACGTGATCCCAAATAGAGAGACCCAGTAACAGCCTGGCTGCAGCATTCTGCACCATCAGCTTCCGGATTTGAGACATGAGTTCCTACTGGAACTTTTCTACAAAAAAAAGCCCTGTACGAAACAATGGTGATGTCAGGGGGTGTGGCCTAACATGCAAATGAGTTCCTGCTGGGCTTTTCCTATAAAAATAGCCCTGACGACCATGATGGACATAATGGTCTCATTCAGGCTAAGGCAGCTTTGTGTTTCCGTCCTCTATAAAGGCGTTTTTGACTGCCCGTCTCTTTCGTTTTAGAGAGATGAACAACATTTACTGGCACAGCAATGCAATTGTGGAACGAGTTGCACGGAGCCAAGTTAAAACCTCGTCTGGGAACATCTACGTCTTAGAAGGCCGGATAGACGCAGCTACCATGAAGAAAGAGGGTAAGAGAACTTGGCCGTTTGGCTCCAGTGTGTGTGTTGGGAGGGGAGGGGGTTCACCGGGGATTCCTCGGCGGTTCGGGTTTCCTCTTCCCCCTTCTGGTATGTTGGGCATCCTTGGCCCCCCCGGACTCAACTGTCTCTGGTCTCCGCTGCCCCAGAGCTCAGCCAGCCTGCTGGGCCCAGGTTTTCAGCAGCACCCAAAAGAGAGCAGCGTGTTGCCTGTGAGGAAGGGCCTGGGTTACTCATAGTGCAGAAGGAGGCAGTGGAATGGATGGTGCCGCTTCAGAGTACGTGTGATGAGTGTCCTGGGTTTGTAAGAGTGTCCTTGGTTTTAAAATAGAGAACTGGCACTGGAAGAAAAGGTGTCTTGATCCTGGGCCTGGTGAGGCCTGCAGGCCCCAGGAAGCCTGCTTAGGAGTTGCTGGGAAAAGCCTACATCTCTCAGGATCCCCTCCGTCCCTCTGATTGGGTAGCAAGGGGTTTGGAGGGAAGAGTGGGGCCTGGGAAGAGAATATAAAGGCCAAGCCCAGGAAGGGGGGGGGTCTTTCCCTGGAAGGCTGAGCTGGAGGCTGGCTGTGCCTGAAGAGCTTGAGCAGGGAAAAGCTCCCTCATCCAAGGCAAGGGGTGAGTACTGGTTAGTAGTTTAGGGACTGTAAGTTCAGACGCGTCAGGACTTTGGTTTGTTTTCCCTCCACCCTTTTACTGTTTTATGCACCTTGTTAATTTGTATTGCACTGTCTTTAAAATAAACCTTTTTTCTTGGCTGTTGTTCCCTCTGCCTGGTCCTCACGCCTGTTATTCGGCCTAGGCTACAAGAGACCTGAAGGGTTTGGAAGGGGACTCTGGGCCTTCTCAAGGGGAACCCTTAACCCAGAGTGGTGGCAGCACTCGGTAAGACCCCCCCTCCCCCGAGTCCTGACAAAAGGACTGGACTGGAATCCTCTTTCTGTTCTGCCAGACCATTTTGAGCTTGTGGGCACCTTTGGGATGCAGCCACAAAACGACCACCACAAATTGGTGTCACGAGAGGGAGAACCAGGCACAAACTGCCTGCCGCAGCCGACCTTCAGTCCTGCACTGAGGATCCTTGTGATCTGGGGGCAGCTTGCAGCCAAAGCTGGTGTTTTTAAAAACCGCCCGTGGCCAAGGAGGAGGCACGCTGGGCAGAAGAGCCCCCTGGCCCCGGCCACTTTCTGAAGACATTTGGTGGGTTCCAGTGGGCACCGAGCTGGGAATCCCTGTGCTAGGGTTCCACTTGCAGTGGATCTTGTCTGCGGGCAGATACTGCTGGCCGAAAAAGGTCTCGGAGCCTTAGAGGACCATAGGCTGAACATGAGTCGACAGTGTGATGCGGTGACTAAAAAGGCCAATGCAATTTTGGGCTGTATCAACAGGAGTATAGTGTCCAGATCACGTGATGTGATGGTATCGCTTTACTCTGCCCTGGTAAGACCTCCCCTGGAATACTGTGTTCAGCTTTGGGCACCACGTTTTAAGAAGGATCTAGACAAGCTGGAAGGGGTCCAGAGGAGAGGTGACAAAGATGGCGAGGGGTCTGGAGACCAAGTCCTATGAGGAAAGGTAGAAGGAGCTGGGGATGTTCAGCCTGCAGAGGAGGCGGCTGAGAGGTGATAGGATCATCATCTTCAAGGACTTGAAGGGCTGTCCTATAGAGGATGGTGTGGAATTATTATTATTAGAAGGCCCTAATTCAACTTGGTGCAGAGCGGTAAAGCTGCAGTACTGCAGTCGGAGCCCTCTGCTCATGACCTGATTTCAATCCCAGTGAAAGCTGGTTCAGGTAGCCGGCTCTAGGTTGACTCAGCCTTCCATCCTTCCAAGGTTGGTTAAACGAGTCCCCAGCTTGCTGAGGGGGAAGCGTGGAGGACTGGGGAAGGCAATGGCAAACCACCCTGTAAAAAGTCTGCCGTGAAAATGTTGTGAAAGCAACGTCACCCCAGAGTCGGAAACAACTGGTGCTTGCACAGGGGACTACCTTTACTGCAGTCTTAAGCTCTGCTCACGACCTGAGTTCGAAACCTGGTGGAAGCTGGGTTTTCAGGTGGCCGGCTCTAGGTTGACTCAGCCTTCCATCCTTCCGAGGTCGGTCAAAGGAGTCCCCAGCTTGCTGAGGGGAAAGCGTAGACGACTGGGGAAGGCAATGGCAAACCACCCCGTAAAAAGTCTGCCGTGAAAACATTGTGAAAGCAACATCACCCCAGAGTCGGAAACTACTGGTGCTTGCATAGAGGACTACCTTGACCTTTACCTTTTTTAATTGAACTTAGGATAGAATTGTGAAAATACTAATTCCGGTGGCCTGGTTTAATGAACAACTGCTGTGGAGTGTGTGGGGGTGGGATGTGCGGCCCGCTCTAATTTCTCAGGGTCTGCTCAGATGAGCATTTTCGGTGATTTTGTAGGACATGTAAATTTCACTCCTTGTCCTGTCCTTTCCTCAAAAATATGGTGGAAAGTGGACACGTTTGTGCATAACAAACGTCCCACCGCTTTGCCTTGTTCCAAACAGGAATGCCAGCAAAATTCATAACGAAGTTTGCGCGTGGAATTCCAAAGAACTGGAAAGCATACGTTCATGACCTGCTCCGCTCCTTGAAGAGGTAGGTAGAGCCATTTATGGCTCAGGGATCCCAGCAAGAGAGGGGATTTGCTAACCTTCATTTTTCTCTTGGGAAGTAAATGTGGTTTATGCCGTTGGGATTCGTGGGTGCGGCTGCTGATTGCATCAGTCCCCCAAGTCCTGCCAGTGACGGGGAGAGAGATGCTGGCATGGGGCCTTTTTTCCCTTCCCTTCCCTTTCCCAGTTCAGCCACACATGCTCCAATCCCATCCCTCAGCCCCTGTGTTGCACCCGCATTCCAGCAGAAATTGGGATTGAGATCCTGCTGTGCCCTCACGCAGTCCAGCCTCCACCTCAGCCCCCAAACCCCCAACCCAGTTCCTTCCTCTGCCTCTTTGAGAAGAAGACTGCAGATTTATATCCTGCCCTTCTCTCTGAATCAGAGACTCAGAGTGACCTACAATCGCTTTCCCCCACCCCCACAACAGACACCCTGTGAGGTGGGTTGGGCTACAGAACTCTCCCAAAAGCTGCCCTTTCAAGGACAACCCCTGCGAGAGCTATGGCTAACCCAAGGCCATTCCAGCAGCTGCAAGTGGAGGAGTGGGGAATCAAACCCGGTTCTCCCAGATAACCACTACACCAGACTGCACCAAAGAGGGGGTTGGATAAGTATCTGGAGCAGAGGTCCATCAGTGGCTGTTAGCCATAGCATATGTTTGGAACTCTGTCTGGGGCAGTGATGTTCTGTATTGTTGGTGCTTGGGTGGGCGGGCAACAACGGAAGGGCTTCTAGTGTCCTGGCCCCACTGATGGACCTCCTGATGGTGCCTGGGTTTTTTTTTGGCCACTGTGTGACACAAAGTGTTGGACTGGAGGGGCCATTGGCCTGATCCAACATGGCTTCTCTTATGTCTGGGGCAGTGATGCTCTGTATTCTTGGTGCTTGGGGGGCACAGTGGGAGGGCTTCTAGTTTCCTGGCCCCACTGATGGACCTCCTGATGGCACCTGGTTTTTTTGACCTCTGTGTGACACAGTGTTGGACTGGATGGGTCAGTGGCCTGATCCAAGATGGCTTCTCTTATGTTCTTATGTGACACAGAGTGTTGGACTGGAAGGGCCATTGGCCTGATCCAAGATGGCTTCTCTTATGTTCTTACGTGACACAGAGTGTTGGACTGGAAGGGCCATTGGCCTGATCCAACATGGCTTCTCTTATGTCTGGGGCAGTGATCCTCTGTATTCTTGGTGCTTGGGGGGCACAGTGGGAGGGCTTCTAGTTTCCTGGCCCCACTGATGGACCTCCTGATGGCACCTGGTTTTTTTGGCCACTGTGTGACACAGTGTTGGACTGGATGGGTCAGTGGCCTGATCCAAGATGGCTTCTCTTATGTTCTTATGTGACACAGAGTGTTGGACTGGAAGGGCCATTGGCCTGATCCAAGATGGCTTCTCTTATGTTCTTACGTGACACAGAGTGTTGGACTGGAGGGGCCACTGGCCTGATCCAAAATGGCTTCTCTTATCTTCTTATGTGACACAGAGTATTGGACGGGATGGGCTATTGGCCTGATCCAAGATGGCTTCTCTTATGTTCTTACGTGACACAGAGTGTTGGACTGGAAGGGCCATTGGCCTGATCCAACATGGCTTCTCTTATGTAGTCCAGTCTCTTGTGGCCAGGGAGACAGATCAGGGTCACTAACTTCATTTCACCAAATTTTCCAGGAAGGGACAGAGTTCTAAGAGAGCAAAAAGAACGAGCGATTCCTATGAAGATAACCATGGAACAGAAGATTCAGTGCAGACGGCAGGAGCGGTTGAAGAAGCTCCACCTCCAGATATTAGGACAAAACGAGGAACAAAAACCAGCACTTACGAAGTACTGAGGCTCAGTAGCAGGAGTTCAAGTAGGTAGATGTGTTGTCCTTTCGGCCAATCGTGGAGGGCCCCCAAGTTCTCTCTTTTGTAACGCAACATTGTTCACTCATCTGCAAGCATATCATGCCTTTTTCAACGGCTCTTGGGCAGCCGAGGAGAGGGCCTCTGCTTTGGGGCTTGGGTTGGACCCACGGCTCCGTGGCTTCAGCAGGGCTCAGGAGATTTCACGGGGAGGAGAACTCTCCCCACCCGCCTGCCCCTGACCTTTGTCCTGCTACTCAGCTCCTGTTTGGGCTACAAAAGATTTGGCTGATTGTTCCTGTGAAACCCGTACGTAGACTGCTCTGTGCTCTGGATGTTCCCGTGATGTGTGCTGTGGCAGCTTTTTGGGGTTGTGTCCGATGCTCCCTCTAAGCTACAGAGCCTTGTGAGCAAAAATTCTACTTTTGTGAGCTACTGGCATAGATTATTGTGCTCTTGGACCATTTTTCCTAAGACAAAAATGTGTGAGCAGGAGGCTAAAAATCTGTGCGCTGGCTCACGCTCACTCACCTTCGAGGGACCACTGGTTGTGTTCCTTGTGTTTGCCCATGATATGATAGTTATGGCCACCAATTTAAGGTCAATAATCAGATGTGTGGCTAGAATTTTAGAAGGCAGCTCTCCATGAAATGTTTTTCTTTGTGTGTGTGTGTGTGGATGGCGGGGTGGGGGGGCTTTCAGCTGCGGTATTGGCAGGGCTTTTTTTGTAGCAGGGACTCCTTTGCGTATCAGGCCACACACCCCTGATGTAGCCAGTCCTCCAAGAGCTGACAGTAGGCCCTGTACGAAGAGCCCTGGAAGCTCTGGGAGGATTGTCTACGTAAGAGAGGTGTGGCCTAATATGCAAAGGAGTCCCTGCTACAAAAAAAGCCCAGAGTATTGGAGGGTGTTAAACTTCTCTGCAGTCCGACTGAGCCTAACCAAAATTTGGCCCCTAAGTAGCTCGTGCCTGTTTAAAGGCCATTCAGAATCTCTGTCTGGGGCAGTGATGCTCTGTATTCTTGGTGTTTTGGGGGGGGGCACATTGGGAGGACTTCTAGTGTCTGGCCTCACTGATGGACCTGATGGCAGCTGGGGGTTTTTGGCTACTATGTGACACAGAGTGTTGGACTGCATGGGCCATTGGCCTGATCCAACATGGCTTCTCTTATGTCTGATGCTGTGGAGCTTGGGGAGGGGGGGAAACAGTGGGAGGGCTTCTAGTGTCCTGGCCCCACTGATGGACCTGATGGCACCTGGATTTTTTGGCCACTGTGTGACACAGAGTGTTGGACCGGATGGGCCATTGCCCTGATCCAACATGACTTCTCTTATGTTCTTTTGTCTGGGGCAGTGATGCTCTGTATTCTTGGTGCTTTGGGGGGGGGCGCAGTGGGAGGGGGCGCAGTGGGAGGGCTTCTAGTGTCCTGGCCCCACTGATAGACTTCCTGATGGCACCTGGGTTTTTTGGCCACTGTGTGACACAGAGTGTTGGACTGGATGGGCCATTGGCCTGATCCAACATGGCTTCTCTTATGTCTGATGCTATGGTGCTTGGGGAGGGGGGAAACAGTGGGAGGGCTTCTAGTGTCCTGGCCCCACTTATGGACCTCCTGATGGCACCTGGATTTTTTGGCCACTGTGTGACACAGAGTGTTGGACCACTTCTCTTATGTTCTTATGTGACACAGAGTGTTGGACTGGAGGGGCCACTGGCCTGATCCAACATGGCTTCTCTTATGTTCTTCTGTGACACAGAGTGTTGGACTGGAGGGGCCACTGGCCTGATCCAACATGGCTTCTCTTATGTTCTTATGTGACATAGAGTGTTGGACTGGATGGGCCACTGGCCTGAACCAACATGGCTTCTCTTATGTTCTTATGTGACACAGAGTGTTGGACTGGAGGGGCCACTGGCCTGATCCAACATGGCTTCTCTTAATGTTCTTATGTGACATAGAGTGTTGGACTGGATGGGCCATTGGCCTGATCCAGTGTGGCTTCTCTTCTGTTCTTATTTGACACAGAGTGTTGGACTGGAGGGGGGCCATTGGACTGATCCAACATGGCTTCTCTTATGTTCTTCTGTGACACAGAGTGTTGGACTGGCTAGGGGCGACTGGCCTGATCCAACATGGGCTTCTCTTATGTTCTTCTGTGACACAGAGTGTTGGACTGGAGGGGCCACTGGCCTGATCCAGTGTGGCTTCTCTTCTGTTCTTATGTGACACAGAGTGTTGGACTGGAGGGGCCACTGGCCTGATCCAACAGGGCTTCTCTTCTGTTCTTCTATTCAGATGTCCACTTTGGAAGGCCCCACATAAGCGAGGGCATCTGGCTGCTGCCACTTCTCCCTTGAGTTTCCCGGGCTTTGTGTGGCTGCTTGTCTCGCTCTTTGGAGAGGAGGGAACGGTTGCCTTCTGCTGCCACTACAGAGAGCCTTTTCTTTTCTTGTCTTGTCTTGACCAGGTGAGCGGCGGCAGGTGCCCCCCTCGCAGCCTGACCCCAACGCCAGTTTCACCCGTAGCGGCCGGCAGGTGAAGCCCCTCCTGCAGTACTGGTGCGGCGAAAGGATCGTCGTCGACCAGGAGCTGAATGTGACGGTCACCCGAGGGGGGCACCAACTACTTGACTCCAGTAAGTGGGGGGGGGGCGGGGGCCGCTTGAACGTCTCGCCCCCTGTTAAAGAGCGAGCGGCAACTCATGGGATGCCCCTGCTTGCTGCAGAGGGCTCCTTCTGTGCTCTGAGCTGGAGAGAGACGAGAGTTGGAGGGGACTGCGCTGGAGCTGCTAAATGCTCGGCTGGGTCTTCTTGTGCCTGCCTCTGAGAATACCACAGTCCCTTGGGGGCCCAGGAATCAGAGGGTCCTAGAGCTGGAAGGGACCTCCAGGGTCATCTAGTCCAACCCTCTGCACAATGCAGGAAACTCACACTTCCCCCTAAATTCACACGATCTTCATTGCTGTCAGATGCCATCTAGCCTCTCTTTAAAAAGCACCAAGGAAGGAGAGCCCACCACCTCCCAAGGAGGAAGCCTGTTCCACTGAGGAACTGCTCTAACAGTCATAGAATCCTAGAGTTGGAAGGGACTCCAGGGTCATCTAGTCCAACCCCCTGCACAATGCAGGAAACTCACAAACACCTCCCCCTAAATCCACAGGATAATAACAACAACAACAATAATAATAATAATAATAATTTTTATTTATATCCCACCCTCCCCGCTGAAGCAGGCTCAGGGCGGTCTCACAACATATTTGTTCAATACAATACAATAAAATCATATAATTCAACAAATACTACATTATAAAACCATTATAAAATCGACATTCCAATTAAAATTAACAGTTATGGTGCTTAAATTACAGGCTTTTAATAAATTGATGGTGGAATACAGCAAGCAGCGAATCTATCATTAGCTCAGCATTCAGCGAAGGCCATCTCAAAACGAGTGGTCTTGCAGGCCCTGCGAATTGCTCAGGACTCCGCAGGGCCCGCACTTCATCCGGGAAGTTGATTCCACAGATGTGGGAGCTGCGAAAGAGAAGGCCCGAAAGAGAAGGCCTCGGTCCCTTGTGTTCTTCAGTTTGGCCTCCCTCGGCCCAGGGGTGTTCAGCTGGTTCTTTCCCGCTGACCTCAGTGCTCTCTGGGGTTCGTATGGGGAGAGATGGTCCCTCTGGTAGGGCAGGCCCTCAACCATATAGGGGCTTTAAAGGGTAATACACCAGCACTTTCTACCGAACCCAATATGCAACCAGCAGCCCAGAACAGCCCATGCAGCCTCGGCCTTGTATGCTCCCACTTCGGATCTTCATTGCTGTCAAATGGCCATCTAGCCTCTGCTTAAAAACCTCCACGGAAGGAGAGCCCACCACCTCCCAAGGAAGCCTGTTCCAATGAGGAATGGCTCTAACAGTCATAGAATTCTAGAGTTGGAAGGGACCTCCAGGGTCATCTAGTCCAGCCCCCTGCACAAGGCAGGGAACTCACAAATACCTCGGATTCCCTTTAGGCACGGCTTCAAAATGGGTAAAAGGAAGTCCTTCACCAAAAGGGGTGATTAACACGTGGAATTCACTGCCACAGGAGATGGGGGCTGCTCCAAGCTTAGCCAGCTTCAAGAGGGGATTGGATAAGCATCGGGAGTAGAGGTCCATCGAGTGGTTATAAGCCACAAGTTATGATGGAACTCTCTGCCTGGGGCAAGCGATGCTCGGTATTATTGGTGCTATGTGACAAGAGTGTTGGACTGAATGGGCCATTGGCCTGATCCAACATGGCTTCTCTTATGTGACACAGAGTGTTTGGACTGGATGGCGCACTGGCCTGATCCAACATGGCTTCTCTTATGTTCCTTATGTGACACAGAGTGTTGGACTGGATGGGCCACTGGCCTGATCCAACTTGGCTTCTCTTATGTTCTTATGTGACACGGAGTGTTGGACTGGATGGGCCTTTGGCCTGATCCAACATGGCTTCTCTTATGTTCTTTATGTGACACAGAGTGTTGGACTGGATGGGCCACTGGCCTGATCCAACCTTGGCTTCTCTTATAGTTCTTATGTGACACAGAGTGTTGGACTGGATGGGCCTTTGGCCTGAATCCAACATGGCTTCTCTTATGTTCTTAATGGGCTTTCTGTGCCCCGAGGTTGCCAGATCCAGACTGGGCAATTCCTGGAGATTGGGGGAGGGTGCGCTTTCGGCGTGGGAGGGACCTCAGAAGGGGAGGAGACCCAGTGTGATGTGGTGGTTAACACCGCTGACTGTGATTGGGGAACTCCAGGACTGAATCCCCATTTGTGCCGCAGAAGCCGTCTGGGTGACCTTGGGACAGTCATGCTTTCTCAGCCTCGCCTACCTCACAGGGTTGTTGTAAGGAGGAAGCAGGAGAGAATGGTGAGAGCTGCTTTGAGTCTCCGCTGGGGTGAACTGTGGGATATAAACCAAGTGAACAGATCAATAATGCCCTAGAGCCCGCCTTCCCAAGTGGACTTTTTCTCCAGCCAAACTGTCCCTGCCTCCCAGAGACCAGTTGTCATTCCTGGAGATGTGTCCACCACCTGCAAATCAACACCTCAGCCACGTGGACCCCGTGGGCCTGCTTGTGTGCTTGGGCTTAAAGGTAGCCAGTTTGGTGTAGTGGTTAAGTGTGTGGACTCTTATCTGGGAGAACCAAGTTTGAGTCCCCCCTCCTCCACTTGCACCTGCTGGAATGGCCTTGGGTCAGCCAGAGCTCTCGCAGAGGTTGTCCTTGAAAGGGCAGCTGCTGTGAGAGCTCTCTCAGCCTCCCCTACCTCACAGGGTGGCTGTTGTGGGGGAGGAAGGGAAAGGAGATTGTAAGCCACTCTGAGATTCAGAGTATAGGGCAGGATATAAATCCAATTTCTTCCAATATTTTCCTTCCTGGCGCAGCTCAAAAGTCCCGGTTGCCTTTGGTGGCCCACGCGGAAGCCGCACAGCTCTGTTTGGCTTCTGTCTGTTGCTCTTTCCCTCCAGATAGTGAACAGTGCGAGACCTCAGCGCAAGAAAAATTCCTGCTCCCCTGAGAATGGCGAGGTCAGCGCGAACGCTGCTGAAGAGACGCCCCTATGCCATCAGACGAAAGGTACAGAGTTTGTCTTGAAGTTGCTGCTTGGCATTCTCTGAATCATTGGAAGAAATTGCTGCCGTTTCGACTGGAACCCCACAAAGCTGCCTTGGGGCTAGACTCATGTCGGTCAGGGTGGGCTTTGCACAGGTGCATTCAAGTCCAGGAGCACTGTGGAGACGAACAAGATTCTCGGGGAAGGAGCTTTCGAGAGTCAGAGCTCTCTTATCTGGGAGAGCCAGGTTTGATTCCCCGCTCCTGGAATGGCCTTGGGTCAGCCATAGCTCTGGCAGAGGTTGTCCTTGAACAGGCAGCTTCTGGGAGAGCTCTCTCAGCCCCACCCACCTCACAGAGTGTCTGTTGTGGGGGGAGAAGACAGAGGAGATTGTAAGCTGCTCTGAGTTTCTGATTCAGAGAGAAGGGCGGGGTATAAATCTGCAGTCTTCTTCTTCTTGCGATCCCAGGAGGAGGGGGGGCCTTGAACTTGCCACTTGTCATTCCAGCTGTTGTGTGCTTCTGATCTGGCCCAGGTGTGTGTGTGTATGTGTGTGTGTGTGTGCGGCTCTCCTCTGGTCCCCTCTGCGGTAGACGTTTCGTTGAGAAAGGGAAGGCTCGCCTCGTTTGCAGGCCTTGGAAGCGATTGACGACCTCCTTCCTCCTGTCCTGCCCTCGGATCTACCTCTTGGTCGCAGCGGAGCAGTCGTGAGCAGAGTCCGCTGCAGCAGAAGAGCTCGGAAGGGGGTTACTCGGTTGCAGAACGCACCATGTCTCTGTTGACAGCAGGTTCATTGTGCGTTTTCTCCCAGGGGGCTCTGGGCAGCAGCCGCGGGTTTCCCGGTGCTCCACGTTATGCTCTCAACAAGCCAGTGCGGTTGAGAGAGAGAGAGAGTGCCGGCCCAACAGCCCAGTCGTGAGCTTACCTGACTGAATGGAATGGTGAGCTCAGGCCTGGAAGCCAAGTCCGTTCTGGCTCAGTGTGGCGTAGCGGTTGAGAGCACAGGCTCTTAATCTGGAAGAACCGGGTTTGATTCCCCACTCTGCCACATGCCCCTGCTGGTTAAAAAAAGGTTAAAACGCTTGGGGCCCTTTAGCTTGGAGAAACGTCGACTGCGGGGTGACATGATAGAGGTTTATAATGCATGGGATGGAGAAAGTAGAGAAAGAATTACTTTTCTCCCTTTCTCACAATACAAGAACTCGTGGGCATTCGATGAAATTGCTGAGCAGACAGGTTAAAACGGATAGAAGGAAGTCCTTCTTCACCCAAAGGGTGATTAACATGTGGAATTCACTGCCACAGGAGGTGGTGGCGGCTACAAGCATAGCCAGTTTCAAGAGGGGGTTAGATAAAAATATGGAGCAGAGGTCCATCAGTGGCTATTAGCCACAGTGTGTATATATATATGTGTGTATGTGTGTGTGTGTGTATACACATATATTGACCATTGTGTGACACAGAGTGTTGGACTGGATAGGCCATTGACCTGTTCCAACATGGTTTCTCTTATGTTCTTATGTGACACAGAGTGCTGGACTGGATGGGCCATTGGCCTGATCCAACATGGCTTCTCTTATGTTCTTATGTGACACATAGTGCTGGACTGGATGGGCCATTGGCCTGATCCAACATGGCTTCTCTTATGTTTTTATGTGACACAGAGTGCTGGACTGGATGGGCCATTGGCCTGATTCAACAGGGCTTCTCTTGTTCTTCTGTGACACAGAGTGCTGGACTGGATAGGCCATTGGCCTGATTGAACATGGCTTCTCTTATGTTCTTATGTGACACAGAGTGTTGGACTGGATGGGCCATTGGCCTGATCCAACATGGCTTCTCTTACGTTCTTCTGTGACACAGAGTGTTGGACTGGATGGGCCACAGTATCAGGCCAATGGCCCCTCCAGTCCAACACTCTGTGTCATGGAAGAATATAAGAGAAGCCCTGTTGGATCAGGCCAATGGCCCATCCAGTCCAACACTGTGTCACACTGGGGCCAAAAAAGAAATCTCTCTGTCTCTCTTCTGAATATTTATTTCTTTGAATGCATGAATAGAGACTCAGCTGAAAGAAAGAAGAAGACGGCTGCAGATTTATACCTCTCCTTTCTCTCTGAATCCGAGTCTGAGAGCGGGCAGCAATATCCTTTTACCTTCCTCACCCACAACAGACACCCTGTGAGAGCTCTCCCAGAAGCTGCCCTTTCAAGGACCCGTCTTGCGAGAGCTACGGCTGACCCAAGGCCATTCCAGCAGGTGCAAGCAGAGGAGTGGGGAATCAAACCCGGTTCTCTCAGTTAAGAGGCTGCACACTTCGCCACTACACCAAACTCGCTCTCATGAAGGGGCATAAACTTAGCTCTGGTTTTCTGAAGGGTGAACCAGAATCTGAGATGATGCCACTTGATGGACAACCTCTCTCTCTCTCTCTCGTTTCTAGGAGGAGCCAGTAAAAGATCCACGAGGAGCCCCCAAAAAGTAGCGGGGCCTGGAAGCAAGAAAAAGCCGCTTCATTTTGTCTCGGATTCTGACGAAAACGAGGAGCTTTCCCCGGAAGACCTCTGCAGGAGAAAGGCCGTGGTTCCCTTGACCCCACTGAATTTTAAGAATCTGTCTGAAAAGGGCATCTGGCCCCAGAGGAAGCCCGCTGAGCAACAGGTGGTCAAGGAAGGAAGGGAAATGAGCGCGTGCAGAAAAAAGCAGGAGCTTTCCCTGGAAGACCTCTGCAGAACGAAGACCGTGGTTCCCTTGACCCCGCTGAACTTTAAGCAGCTGCCTGAAAAGGGCGTCTGGCCCCAGAGGAAGCCTGCTGAGCAACAGGTGGTCAAGGAAGGAAGGGAAATGAGCGCGTGCAGAAAAAAACAGGAGATTTCCCCGGAAGACCTCTGCAGAACGAAGACCGTGGTTCCCTTGACCCCGCTGAACTTTAAGCAGCTGCCTGAAAAGGGCGGCTGGCCCCAGAGGAAGCCCGCTGAGCAACAAGTGCCCAAGGAGGGAAGGGAAACGGACGACTGCAGAATGAGTCCGGACAGGGAGCTCACCCCTGCCCGGCACGCGCAAAGGTTGCAGAAGCAGCCTCGTCAACATGAGTGTGGAGCAAGAAGCTCCTCCGCAGAGGACGACGAATCGAGCGACGATTCTCCGCGGATCCGGAGGAAAGCCCAGCCGTCTTTCAGGAGACGGACACCCCAATTAACGTCCGTGTCTGACCCAAAGCAGCAAAGCGCTGTGAAGAAGGCACCTTCTGTGCCGGAGAGAACCAAAGGACCTCCTGGCTCTTGCGCACAAAGCAGGGCCGCGAGGGCCGTGCCGTCTCCTCCGAATGAGCAGCCGGAGAGCCCGTCTCCCCCCAGCCTGGCTAACGGTTCTCCTGGAGCCCAAAGGTGGAGTCGAGGAAGCCGGAAGTGCCGGAAATACGTCTTTGAATCTGAGTCGGAAAGTGAACCCAGCCCGGGAGATTCTGAAGGGAGCAAGGGAAAGGCAAAGGCTGCTGCTGCCAGGAGGGGGGGCGGAGCAGGTCCCAGCAGGGCCAAAGGCACGGCTCCGGCAGGGAGAAGGCCTAAGGAGACACCGCACCAGGATGCGGATGGCAGCGAAGTCTGGCTGGAGGAGGAGCTGCAGGACCTGCACAGGCAAGGAGGGGCACCCCAGGGGGGGCATTACTACGGCTCCTCCACAGCAAGAGCCAGTTTGGGGTAGTGGTGAAGTGCGTGGACTCTTATCTGGAAGAACCGGGTTGGATTCCCCACTCCTCCACTTGCAGCTGCTGGAATGGCCTTGGGTCAGCCAGAGCTCTCTTATCTGGGAGTACTGGGTTTGATTTCCCACTCCTCCACTTGCACCTTCTGGAATGGCCTTGGGTCAGAGCTCTCTTATGTGGGAGAACAGGGTTTGATCCCCCACTCCTCCACTTGCAGCTGCTGGAATGGTCTTGGGTCAGAGCTCTCTTATGTGGGAGAACAGGGTTTGATCCCCCACTCCTCCACTTGCAGCTGCTGGAATGGTCTTGGGTCAGCCATAACTCTGGCAGGAGTTGTCCTTGAAAGGGCAGCTTCTGGGAGAGCCTCACAGGGTGTCTGTTGTGTGGGAGGAAGGGAAAGGAGATTGTAAAGCCAGTTTGGTGTAGTGGTTAAGAGTGCAGACTCTTATCTGGGAGAACCGGGTTTGATTCCCCACTCCTCCACTTGCAGCTGCTGGAATGGCCTTCGGTCAGCCAAAGCTCTGGAAGAGCTGTCCTTGAAAGGACAGCTTCTGGGAGAGCTCTCTTAGCCCCACCAGAAGAGAGCCAGTTTGGTGTAGTGGTTAAGTGAGTGGACTCTTATCTGGGAGAACCGGGTTTGATTCCCCACTCCTCCACTTGCAGCTGCTGGAATGGCCTTGGGTCAGAGCTCTCTTATGTGGGAGAACAGGGTTTGATCCCCCACTCCTCCACTTGCAGCTGCTGGAATGGTCTTGGGTCAGCCATAACTCTGGCAGGAGTTGTCCTTGAAAGGGCAGCTTCTGGGAGAGCCTCACAGGGTGTCTGTTGTGTGGGAGGAAGGGAAAGGAGATTGTAAAGCCAGTTTGGTGTAGTGGTTAAGAGTGCAGACTCTTATCTGGGAGAACCGGGTTTGATTCCCCACTCCTCCACTTGCAGCTGCTGGAATGGCCTTCGGTCAGCCAAAGCTCTAGAAGAGCTGTCCTTGAAAGGGCAGCTTCTGGGAGAGCCCTCTCAGCCTCACCCACCTCACAGGGTGTCTGTTGTGTGTGTGTGGGGGGAAGGTAAAGGAGGTTGTAAGCTGCTCTGAGATTCAGAGTGGAGGGCAGGGTATAAATGCAATATCTTCTAAATCTCCACCAGGTGCGGTGCAGCATCGCACACCAATTTCGCATTAGACCTTTAATCCTGGCTCAGCCCCGTCCCCAAGCTGACATTCTGCACTAAAATCCTGGAGTCACAGAGTTGGTTTCTCTGATTCTAGTGTAGAATGTCAGTTAGGGGACGGGGCTGAACCAGGTTTAAAGGTCTAGTGTGAAATTAGTCCCTGTTAAGACTCCCTCCAGTCCCATCTGCCGACTCTACAGAAACGTCCTGATCTCACCCCGGAACATCAGTGCCTCCTCTGCACGTCGTGGACTCCTGCTGAGTTCCACCCAGGGCCTCGGATGGTGTGGGCAAGGGAGTCCAGCAGCAGCCTTGAGTCTCACACAGCTTCCGTGTCTTGCAGGGCAGTGGGCGCTTTCCCTAAACACATGGAGGGCTTCTGGTTGCATGTTGCTGAGGCTGTGGGGTCACGATCTGCCGAGGAATGCCAGCAAAGGTACACGGCAGATCAGGAGGGCAGGAAACGGGCCCCTCTGAAGACCACCAAGACCAGGAAGAAAGCAGACAAGGGAGGTAAAGGGCTTCCCCTCTCCGGGCCTCCTTGTTCCTTTGCCTCCGGGAACTGGGCGGGGGAAAGGGGGGGTGAGGGATGGATGCAGAATCCGTTTTGACAGAGAGAACTAATTCTTCAGTCTGTGATATTTCATAAAATTAAGTTGAAAGGTTGAGGAATGTTTGTGCGGTCAGCTGTCGAGAGTGCGCGGCCTCGTTTGGTGGACTGTGCACAATTCTGGTCACCGCACCTCAAAAAAGATATCGTAGCATTGGAGAAAGTGCAGAAAAGGGCAACTAGAATGATTCAAGGGTTGGAACACTTTCCCTGTGAAGAAAGGTTAAAACGCTTGGGGCTCTGTAGCTTGGAGAAATGTCGACTGCGGGGTGACATGAGAGTGGTTTACAGGATTATGCATGGGATAGAGAAGGCAAAGAAAGAAGTACTTTTCTCCCTTTCTCACAATACAAGAACTCGTGGGCACTCAATGAAATTGCTGAGCAGACAGGTCAGAACAGATCAAAGGAAGTCCTTCTTCACCCAAAGGGTGATTAACATGCGGAATTCACTGCCACAGGAGGGGGTGGCAGCTACAAGCATAGCCAGCTTCAACAGGGGATTGGATCAACATATGGAGCGGCGATCCATCAGTGGCTATTAGCCACAGCCTATTGTTGGAACCCTCAGTCTGGGGCAGTGATGCTCTGTATTCTTGGTGCTTGGGGGGGCACAGTGGGAGGGCTTCTAATGGCACCTGGGTTTTTTTGGCCACTGTGTGACACAGAGTGTTGGACTGGATGGGCCATTGCCCTGATCCAACATGGCTTCTCTTATGTTCTTATGTCTGGGGCAATGATGCTCTGTATTCTTGGTGCTCGGGGGGCAAAAGGGGGAGGGCTTCTAGTGTCCTGGCCCCACTGATGGACCTCCTGATGGCACCTGGGTTTTTTGGCCACCGTGTGACCCAGAGTGCTGGACTGGATGGGCCACTGGCCTGATCCAACAGGGCTTCTCTTATGTTCTTATTTTATGAACCTTTTAACTGTATATAGAGATTTTTTTAAAAAAATGTTTTCATGTTGCTGGTTTAAGCCAGTGATAGGAGAGAGAGAGAGAGAAAGATGAATTCTTAATTTCCAATGAAATAAAAGAACTGAGCTGGTGTGTGAAGCCGCGGCAGGTGCTGGTCTCGTCCCAGGGCTTGCTGTGACTTCCGGCTGCGAGCCTGTCCTTGCAGACGTGACTGGGGCGAGCTGAGCTCTCAGCTGACAGGCGTGTCCGTGTGTCCTCCTTGCTGGCAGAGGGAGTGAAGAAGCAGCCGTTGATCGATGCCAAGGTGGGGACCCTGAAAAGAAGGCGGCAGATGCGGGATTTCCTGGAGCAGCTGCCCAAGGACAACCACGAGGACATCTTCACTGCCACCCCCTTTCAGAAGAGAAACACCAAAGTAAATCCTTAATGGGTCTCAGTCTGCTGTATAGAACCAAACGTTTGCTTGGCCTTGGGGCGTGTGTCTGTGTGTCCTTTCTGACTTGGTGTGATGTTCAGATGTTCTCAGGATCTTAATATGGTACTGGAAACAAACTCCCATCTCTCTGTACTGGGGGGTGGGGTGGGGGGAGCCAGAAGCAGCTGCTTCCTTCCCCGCCCCTCCTTTTCTAGCTCTCCCGGGGACGTCCAGGGCGCCCAGCAGGATCCGGGCCGCTGCTCTCGGAGGGCAGCTCGCTGTGGGTTGGATGATTTCATGTTCTAGGACTGGCTTTTCGAGATGGGTGTGAGTCGCTGAAAAGTAATTGCCAACCCAGCCACTGCGCGGGCCTCGTTCTTGCGCCATCTTGGGGCCCGGGCAATCTTCTTGGCGAGGCCTCAGCTTTGCGAGGCCTTTCCTCATTTGCCTTGAAGCTTCAGGCGGGACCGATGTGTCGGGAACAAAGGCGGGACCGACAGTCTGTTCCGTTTGAGCTAGTTTGGCGTAGCCAGTTTGGTGTAGTGGTTAAGAACTGGGTTTGATTCCCCACTCCTCCACTTGTAGCTGCTGGCATGGCCTTGGGTCAGCCATAGCTCTCTTATCTGGGAGAACCGGGTTTGATTCCCCACTCCTCCACTTGCAGCTACTGGAATGGCCTTGGGTCAGCCAGAGCTCTGGCAGAGGTTGTCCTTGAAAGTGCAGCTGCTGTGAGAGCCCTCTCCAGCCCCACCCACCTCACAGGGCATCCATTGTGGGGGAGGAAGGTGTCAAGCATTGATATTTCCCAATTATCAGTCTTTTGTTATTTAATCAAAAGTTGCTTTGTTGTAGAAACTCCATAGCTTTGCCGAGGACAGAATCCTTGGAAGTAACGATGTATATAAACTTACATAGTTACTTTATAGGATAGCTTCAAAGGATAGTATACAGATGCAATTTGAGTCACGGGTCAAAGGCTACTACAAAGTATCTCTTTTATTACTAAAGAATGCAGGCTGTTAGAAACATCTCCCTTTCTCACACTTTCTCTGAGGCCAGATAAGACCTGTCTGTGTGAATCTGGGGGAGAGGCTCATCACGCTGTTACCAGCCAGGCTATCCTAAACATCCTTGGGCCAAATGGATTCACTACTTGCCTCTAGGTTGCAAAAGAGGGGGGAGCAGGAGCAGTTGGTCATCTGCTCTGTCTCAGGGACCATCACGGCACACAGAAATACGCATGCCTGACAGAAGGTAAAGGAGATGGTGAGATTCAGAGTAGAGGGTGGGATATAAATCCAATATCATCATCATCATCTTCATATTTTGGCCCAAGAGGCCAAAATACAGAGGAGGCTGCTGGTGTCAGCTCTGTTCTCGACCCGTCAGTCCCTGTCAGAAGCCTCAAGGCCCCGAGCCTGGCGAAGGTGGACGGCCGAGAAGAAACCTTCCAGGGTTGGGGGGAAAGTCTCTGTGCGTTTCTGGCAGAAAGCAAAAAATGTTGTCTTTCTGTGAATAATCAGGACGTGACTTCTGCCTTCCTCTCGGCGGAGCGGTCAGCCCTGTTGGCATGAACAGTCTGGCCCCGCTGGCGGCCCCTGGGCTCTGGCCACCGTGTGACACAGGAGGTTGGATTGGATGTGCCTTTGGCCTGATCCAGTATGGCTGCTCTTATGCCTGGGGCAGGGATGCTCTGTCTTCTGGGTGTTGGCGGGGGGAGGAGTCACAGTGGGAGGGCTTCTGGAGTTCTGGCCCTGCTGACGAACCTGCTGATTCCCCCTGGGTTTTGGCCACCGTGTGACCCAGAGTGTTGGGCTGGATGGGCCACTGGCCTGATCCAACATGGCTGCTCTTATGTTCCTCTGCCTGGGGCAGGGATGCTCTGTCTTCTGGGTGCTTGGGGGGGGGCAACAATGGGAGGGTTTTTGAAGTTCTGGCCACGCTGGTGGACCTCCTGAGGGCACCTTGGGCTTGGCCACTGTGTGACACCGAGAGAGAGACTGGATGGGCCGCTGGCCTGACCCAACATGGCTTCTCATGAGTTCCGATGTTCTTGCCTATAGCTGCCACAGTTCCGCACAGTCCAAGAGGACGATATTTTCCAGCTGAAAGACACCCACCCCATCACCCCCTCGTCAGCCATCTTTCCTCTGGTGAAGACCCCCCAGTGTGAGCACGTCACTCCTGGAATGCTGGCATCCCTGAACAGGTGGGTGGATGTTCTCTGAAGGTCAAGCTGTCAAGGCTCCAGTAGGGGGCTCAGGATACCTGCATAATCCCAGGAGCACAACAAGAGAGCTGGGGACCAAGTCCTAGGAGGAAAGGTTGAAGGAGCTGGGCCTGTTTAGCCTGGAGAGGAGGCGGCTGAGAGGTGATAGGATCACCATCTTCAAGTCCTTGAAGGGCTGTCCTATAGAGGATGGTGTGGAATTGTTTTCTGTGGCCCTGGAAGGTAGGACCAGAACCAATGGATTGAAATTAAATCAAAAGAGTTTCCGGCTCAACATTAGGAAGAACTTTCTGACCGTTAGAGCGATTCCTCAGTGGAACAGGCTTCCTCCTTGGGAGGTGGTGGGCTGTCCTTCCTTGCAGGTTTTTCAACATAGGCTAGATGGCCATTTGACAGCAATGAAGATCCTGTGAATTTAGGGGGAGGGTTTGTGAGTTTCTTGCATTGTGCAGGGGGGTGGACTAGATGACCCTGGAGCTCCCTTCGAACTCTAGGATTCTATAATTGCTTTGGAGTGGGGAGGGAGAGGCAGGCAGGGCAGTAGTCTGCTGAGGGGAAGAGTTTGGAAGCAAAGAGCGGGCCCTTTGAAGAACATATGTACAGCTGAAGCTGCCTTCTACTGAATCAGACCCTCGGTACATCATAGTCTTGTCTCCTCAGACCGGCAGCGGCTCTCCAGGGTCTCAAGCTGAGGTTTTTCACAACTACTTGCCTGGTTCCTTCTTAGTTGGAGATGCCAGAGATTGAACCTGGGGACCTTCTCACCAAGCAGATCCTCTGCCACTGAGCCACCATCCCTCCCCTAATGAAGCCGCCTTCTATTGAATCAGACCCTGGGTCCATCAAAGTCAGTCTTGTCTTCTCAGACTGGCAGTGGCTCTCCAGGGTCTCAAGCTGAGGTTTTTCATGCCTACTTGCCTGGACCCTTTTTAGTTGGAGATGCCGGGGATTGAACCTGGGACCTTCTGCTTCCCAAGCAGATGCTCTGCCACTGAGCCACCGTCCCTCCCCTTCAGGCAGTACAAACAAGCAGCTGCTATTGCTCCAAAAGTTACAACGGAGGGAGGACAATGCTGTGCCCTCCTTCTCTGGCCAGTTCTGTTTCGTGAGTTTCTAGGACCTTTCCTCTTCCTGGGCGGGACTTGTCCCCTACACTGATCAGGCGCCCGCCGCCTCTTTTGCGTCCGCAGGAAGGACCACGACAAGCACGTGTTCCACCTGCAGAAGAACCTCAAGGGCTCGGAGCACACCTGGAAGAACGTGAAAAGGAAGTCGGTAAGGCCTCCCTCGGCCCGTTGAGGCCTCTGGCCAGAACCTTCCCTGGGCTTGCGGTTCCGCCCGTCAGTCCAGGGAGTCCTCTGGGTTCTGCTGGGGAGGGTGGCCGTGGGCCTCTTGCCTTGTGGTTGGCTTCAGGGTGCGCCCCAGTCCTGGCGTCTTGGCATTCTTCTGCCTGGGTGGGCTGCCGACCCTCCCTGAGCAGCTCCCGGGTGGGAGATTAACACCTTCCCTCCCCCCCTCCAGCCTATGCGCAACTTCGGCACGCCCACCTCGCGGAGAAGGAACATCTTCAGCTTTGATGAAGGTAAACGTCTCTTTCTGCTCCGGACAGCTCAGGGGCCTCCTGGTGGGGGTGGGGCAGCCAGGGGAGGAGAGGGTCACGTGACAGTGCCCTCCTTGCTGGGGTCAGAAGTCATCCCGGGCTGAAGGGGGTTTCTGCTGACTCCAAAGAAGGCTCTTGCCGTGAGACGACTCCCAGAGGAGGGAGGGAGGGATGGGATGGGTGCTTCCAAGCGGCAGCAAAGTCTTTCCTGGAAATGGGCCCCTCTCCTTCTGCCGTAGGAGCTCTGTCGCAGCTGAAGGCCAGGCCCGTTTTCCCAGCCGAAGGAGGCATACAGTCTGAGGATGACGACGAGGACGACTTGTATTTTTCTACGTAGCCCCAGCCCCCTTGCCTGAGATGGTTACTCCGAAAGTCCCTGGTCTTCAGGCAACCTGGATGTGTGTGTGTGTGTGTGGTTTCCCACCTGTGTTTAATCAGTTACGCAGTCAGGATCTGGCTTCCTTTATCGAACTCAGCCTTGAGTTGTCTGTGGCTGCAGCCCAGCTCAAACTTCCGGTATGAAAGGGTGCGACGTAGTTTGTGTGTGTGTGTTTCTTGCTCTCTCTCTCTCTCTGCCCCCCCCCACACCCCTGTTTATTGTCTCCTTTGCCCCACTCCCCCTGTGGCAGGGGGCAGAAAAGCAGTGGCTGGGACAGGCTGTTTTGGGGGTTTTGGTTTTTTTTAAAGCAAAATAACGTTTTTTTAAAGCTACTGTACAATAAACCTACTGGAGCAGTTTGTAATAACAAGGGATTTTTTAAAAACGCAATTGAAAGCGGTTGTATATATATATATTTTTGTATTAAATGTGGATTGGCAGCTGCCAGATGCAATTGCGGGTGCTGGTGTTTGGGAGGCAAATAAAGCGCAGCGTGCCGGATCATGCCGATGGCTGGGGCTGATGGGAGTTGTAGGCAAAAAACATCTGGAGGGCTACCCTTGGCCACCCTTGCCCTAGGGAATGGGTGTGTTGCAGTGGTGAAGACCTGTTGCCCTGCCCTGTGTAGCCCAGCTGCGAGCCCGATCTCATCAGATCTGAGAAGCTAAGCAGGATCGACTCTGGCAGGTATCTGGAGGGGAGACCTCCTTGGAATGCCAGGAGTCGGGAGGGCAGGCTCCATTCAGCCACCTCTGTGAATATCTTCCAGGCCCCCAGTAGGGGTCAGTCACCATGACTTCTAGCTACACACGCGCAAAAGAGACAGAGAAGACGGCACAGACTGACCAAGAGAGATCTTGGGGTCGTGGTAGAGAACTCACTGAAAATGTCAAGACTGTGCGATTGCAATAAAAAATGCCAATGCCATGCTGGGAATTATTAGGAAGGGAACTGAAAACAAATCAGCCCGTATCATAATGCCCCTGTATAAATCGATGGTGCGGTCTCATTTGGAGTACTGTGTGCAGTTCTGGTCGCCGCACCTCAAAAAGGATATTATAGCATTGGAGAAAGTCCAGAAAAGGGCAACTAGAATGATTAAAGGGCTGGAACACTTTCCTTGTGAAGAAAGGTTGAAACACTTGGGACTCTTTAGCTTGGAGAAACGTCAACTGTGGGGTGACATGATAGAGGTTTACAAGATTATGCATGGGATGGAGAAGGTAGAGAAAGAAGTCCTTTTCTCCCTTTCTCACAATATAAGAACTCGTGGGCATTCGATGAAATTGCTGAGCAGTCGGGTTAAAACGGATAAAAGGAAGTACTTCTCCACCCAAAGGGTGATTAACATGTGGAATTCACTGCCACAGGAGGTGGTGGCGGCTACAAGCATAGCCAGCTTCAAGAGAGGGTTAGATAAAAATATGGAGCAGAGGTCCATCAGTGGTTATTAGCCACAGTGTGTATATTTTTTTTGGCCACTGTGTGACACAGAGTGTTGGACTGGATGGGCCATTGGCCTGATCCAACATGGCTTCTCTTACGTTCTTATTCTAGCAGCTGCAAGTGAAGGAGTGGGGAATCAAACCTGGTTCTCTCAGATTAGAGTCCACGCACTTAACCACTACACCAAACTGGCAAGAAGAAGACAACTGCAGATTTATACCTCGCCCTTCTCTCTGAATCAGAGACTCAGAGAGGTTCACAATCTCCTTTATCTCCCCCCGCCCACCGACAACAGACACCCTGTGAGCTGGGTGGGGCTGACAGAGCTCTCCTAGAAGCTGCCCTTTTGAGGACAACCTCTGCCAGAGCTATGGCTGACCCAAGGCCATTCCAGCAGGTGTGAGTGGAGGAATGGGGAAGCTTGTCCCAGATAAGAGTCCACGCACTTAACCACTACACCAACCTGGCTCTCAGAGAGAGAGTCCCAAGCTGTTATCTGGATGACCTGGATTCGAATCCCCACTTCTGCTGTGGAAGCCTGCTGGGTAACCTTTTTGGGCCAGTTGCACTTTTCTGGCCTGGCCTCCCTTGCAGGGTGGTTGCGAGGCTTAAAGGGAGGAGAGGAGAATGTCATGAGGGGCTCTGCGTCTCCACTGGGGAGAAGGGCTAGGTGTAAATGAAAACCATGCTAACCATTTCCTGGCTGTGTGCCTCAAGGGCTTGGGGGCAAGGGAAGCTGGCTTGCTCCAGGGCTGGGCCCAGCTGCTCCTGCAGCCCCTCCCAGCGTCCTGAGGCCAACTGCCCCCTTCCTCCCCGTGTTGGAAGTAGAGACACCAGCCTCCAGGTGGGACCTGGGGATCCCATGGAATCACAGCACATCTCCAGACTAAAGAGATCCGTTTGCCTGGAGAAGATGTTGGATGAATGCAAGGGCATTGCACCCCACGGAGGTCTCTGAGAGCCAGTTTGGTGTAGCAGTTAAGTGCCCGGACTCTTGCCTGGGAGTACTGGGTTGGATTCCCCACTCCTCCACTTGCACCTCCTGGAATAGCCTTGGCTCAGCCATAGCTCTGGCAGAGGTTGTCCTTAAAAGGGCAGCTTTTGTCAGAGCTCTCTCAGCCCCACCCATCTCATGGGGTGTCTGTTGTGGGGTGGGGGGGAGGTAAAGGGAGAGCCAGTTCGGTGTAGTGATTAAGTGTGCGGACTCTTATCTGGGAGAACCGGGTTGGATTCCCCACTCCTCCACTTGCAGCTGCTGGAATGGCCTTGGGTCAGCCAGAGCTCTCTTATCTGGGAGAACCGGGTTTGATTCCCCACGATTCCACTTGCAGCTGCTGGAATGGCCTTGGGTCAGCCAGAGCTCTCTTATCTGGGAGAACCGGGTTTGATTCCCCACTCCTCCACTTGCACCTGCTGGAATGGCCTTGGGTCAGCCAGAGCTCTCTTATCTGGGAGAACCGGGTTTGATTCCCCACTCCTCCACTTGCAGCTGCTGCAATGGCCTTGGGTCAGCCAGAGCTCTCTTATCTGGGAGAACCGGGTTTGATTCCCACTCCTCCATTTGCACCTGCTGGAATGGCCTTGGGTTAGCCATAGATCTGGCAGAGGTTGTCCTTGAAAGGGCAGCTGCAGAGAGGCTGAGGCCTTCCCCTGAGAAGAACCTCAGAAGAGCCTTGCTGGATCAGGCCAGTGAAGGTTCATCTAGTCCAGCCTCCTGTCTCACAGAGTAGCCAACCATTTCCTATGGAGGGCCAACAGGGCAGAGAGGCTGAGGCCTTCATAAGAACCTCAGAAGAGCCCTGCTGCGTCAGACCAGTGAGGGTCCATGTAGTCCAGCCTCCTGCCTCACACAGAGGCCAACCAATTCCTCTGGAGGGCCAACAGGGCAGAGAGGCTGAGGCCTTCATAAGAACCTCAGAAGAGCCCTGCTGGATCAGACCAGGGAGGGTCCATCTAGTCCAGCCTCCTGTCTCACACAGTGGCCAGCCAGTTCCTCTGGAGGGCCAACAACAGGGCAGAGAGGCCGAGGCCTTCCCGATGTTGCCTCCTGGCTCTGGGATCCAGAGGATCAGTGCCTCTGAATGTGGAGGTTCCCCTCAGCCACCAGGGCTAGTAGCCACTGATAGACTTCTCCATTAATCAATCAAATCTTCTAAGGCTCTTTATTCCGATGGCCATCACTTCATTCTCTGGTAAGTAAGGAGACAAGAAAGGATCCCAAGGCCAGGGAAAGGGGAGTGCATGTCAGAGCAGATGGGTTACTAACCTGTTGTTCCACCTGGGGCCTGCTGAATTCACACAGCAAGTCAGAGAACCAGGGCACCCTGGATCCTGTCCTGTCAGGGAAGGGTTTTAAATCAAAAGAGTTTCCAGCTCAACATTAGGAAGAACTTCCTGACCGCTAGAGCGGTTCCTCAGTGGGACAGGCTTCCTCCTTGGGAGGTGGTGGGCTCTCCTTCCTTGGAGGTTTTTCAACAGAGGCTAGATGGCCATCTGACAGCAATGAGGATCCTGTGAATTTAGGGGGAGGGGTTTGTGAGTTTAGAGCGGTTCCTCAATGGGACAGGCTTCCTCGGGAGGTGGGGGGCTCTCCTTCCTTGGAGGTTTTTCCACAAAGGCTAGATGGCCATCTGGCTGCAATGAGGATCCTGTGAATTTAGGGGGAGATTCTTGTGAGTTTCCTGCATTATGCAGCAGGTTAGACTAGATGACCCTGGAGGTCCCTTCCAACTCTAGGATTCTATGATGTCTTTGTTGCTTTGGGTTTTACAGCAGATTTGGGGGCATAAAGAAGGGCTGGAAAGACAGACTTGGTCTCTGCCTCTGCAAGCTGACACATTGGCTAGATGGCCTCATGACTGGAAAGGTAGCGAACAAATCAGCGACAGGTCAGTGAGGACCAGGCTTCAGCCAATATTTCAAGCCGGTTGGGCTGTCCTCACTTGCAAGTCTTTGGGTACATCCTAACCAGTCCAGCGTCACTTCTGTAGCAGGCTGAGATTACAAAACTGCAAACAAGATGCCGATTATCCCTTCGTTCCTCTACAGAGCACTGGCAGAAATTGGGGGAGGGGAGGGGGGCGGTTAATGCCAAAGAGGAGGAGCAGCAGCATCCACAAGGTGGCAGCAGATCTCTTCCTCTGCCCCCTCCCAGCCTCCAGAGAGAGCTCTGAGCTGCTTGACCCCCCCAAAATCAGAGCTCCAGCCTAGAAGACCTTTCCCCTCGTGGGTTAATGCTCACTGCCTTCTATCCTTTGCTCCCCTGCTGGGCGGGGCCACTGCACGATGGGGCAGGCTGCAAGCAGAAGGGGAAACGGCAGAGCTTCCAGGAGCAGCTCTTCAGAGCCTGTCCTCTTGAAAGCGTTGCCAGGCCTCAGCTTCATCTTTTAAGCTCCTGCCTTATAAAGTAGCTTTTCCTTTTGCCCATCAGCTTCGCTGGATGCCCTCAAGTGGGAGCATTTTGGGAAGGGGAGGAAAGGTTCTCTCTGCCCACCCTGTTGTCAAGCCCAGCTCTTTGCGACCCCCTGGACCAAGTCACGCCAGGCCCTCCTGTCTTCCACCATCCCCCAAAGTCTGCTCAAATTCGTGTTAGTTCCATCAGTAACGCTGTGCAGCCATCTCCTCTTTTGCCCTCCCCTTCTCCTCTTGCCTTCTGTCTTTCCCAGCAACAGGGGCTTCTCCAGGGAGTGCTCCCTTCTCATTGGGCGGCCAAAGGATTGGCGCTTCAGCTTCCACCCTGTCTACCCCATGCATCATTTTTAAAAGCTTTATTATGCATAATTCCTAGGCCTCTATCATGTCCCCCTTAGCCTCTGTTCTAAACTGAAAAGCCCCAGACTCTTTCGGAGCGCTTCCCTGTAGCGAAGGAGCTCCAAGCCTGGAATCAGCTTGGATGTCTTCCTCTCCCTCTCCTGTAGGGCTGAGGAAACAGCCACCAGCTGGGCCCACAGGGGCACCTCTGCTACAGACGGGATTTCTTTCCCAAGGACCTTTATTTACACACATCTTACAAGATCGGTTCACGATCGCAGTAAAGTGCATCGGTTTGGTGGGGCCGCCGGCTCAGCCTCACAGCCCGTCACGTGACCCTCTCGGGCAGCATCTGCTTGTCAAAGCCGTGGCGGAGGTAGTGGTAGATCTCCTCGGCCTTCTGCAGGCTCACCTGGGCTCGGGCTGCCAGCTCCTTCGGGGAACTAGGGAAGGGGAAAACGGAAGAAGCAGTCGGTCAGGCTCCAGCCACCTGCAGTGCGGCACACAGGACAGCAAGTGGGGGAACAAGGAGGACAGAGGGAGCAGCCCCCATTCACTTCAGCCCCTCTGGCTCAGGCCAAGGCTTCACCCACCACAGAGCAAGAACATTCAATGAAACTGCTGAGCTGTCGGGTTAGAATGGATCAAAGGAAGTCCTCCTTCACCCAAAGGGTGATTGACATGTGGAATTCACTGCCACAGGAGGTGGTGGCGGCTGAAGGCATAGCCGGCTTCAGGGGGGATTGGATAAGCATATGGAGCAGAGGTCCATCAGTGGCTATTACCAACAGCCTATTGTTGGAACCCTCAGTCTGGGGCAGTGATGCTCTGTATTCTTGGTACTGGGGGGGGGGGGGGGCACAGTGGGAGGGCTTCTAGAGTCCTGGACCTCCTGATGGCACCTGGGTTTTTTGGCCCCTGTGTAACACAGAGTGTTGGACTGGATGGGCCATTGGCCTGATCCAACATGGCTTCTCTTACGTTCTTATGTCTGGGGCAGTGGTGCTCTGTATTCTTGGTGCTTGGGGGGACACAGTGGGAGGGCTTCTAGAGTTCTGGCCCCACTGGTCAAGCTCCTGATGGCATCTGGGTTTTTTTGGCCACTGTGTGACAGAGTGTTGGACTGGAGGGGCCACTGGCCTGATCCAACAGGGCTTATCTTATGTTCTTCTGTGACACAGAATGTTGGACTGGAGGGGCCATTGGCCTGATCCAACAGGGCTTCTCTTATGTTCTTATGTGACACAGAATGTTGGACTGGAGGGGCCATTGGCCTGATCCAACAGGGCTTCTCTTATGTTCTTATGTGACACAGAGTGTTGGACTGGATGGGCCATTGGCCTGATCCAACAGGGCTTCTCTTATGTTCTTATGTGACACAGAATGTTGGACTGGAGGGGCCATTGGCCTGATCCAACAGGGCTTCTCTTATGTTCTTATGTGACACAGAATGTTGGACTGGAGGGGCCATTGGCCTGATCCAACAGGGCTTATCTTATGTTCTTATGTGACACAGAGTGTTGGACTGGAGGGGCCATTGGCCTGATCCAACAGGGCTTCTCTTATGTTCTTATGTGACACAGAGTGTTGGACTGGAGGGGCCATTGGCCTGATCCAACAGGGCTTCTCTTATGTTCTTATGTGACACAGAGTGTTGGACTGGAGGGGCCATTGGCCTGATCCAACAGGGCTTCTCTTATGTTCTTATGTGACACAGAATGTTGGACTGGAGGGGCCATTGGCCTGATCCAACAGGGCTTCTCTTATGTTCTTATGTGACACAGAATGTTGGACTGGAGGGGCCATTGGCCTGATCCAACAGGGCTTCTCTTATGTTCTTATGTGACACAGAGTGTTGGACTGGAGGGGCCATTGGCCTGATCCAACAGGGCTTCTCTTATGTTCTTATGTGACACAGAGTGTTGGACTGGATGGGCCATTGGCCTGATCCAACAGGGCTTCTCTTATGTTCTTATGTGACACAGAATGTTGGACTGGAGGGGCCATTGGCCTGATCCAACAGGGCTTCTCTTATGTTCTTATGTGACACAGAATGTTGGACTGGAGGGGCCATTGGCCTGATCCAACAGGGCTTATCTTATGTTCTTATGTGACACAGAGTGTTGGACTGGAGGGGCCATTGGCCTGATCCAACAGGGCTTCTCTTATGTTCTTATGTGACACAGAATGTTGGACTGGAGGGGCCATTGGCCTGATCCAACAGGGCTTCTCTTATGTTCTTATGTGACACAGAGTGTTGGACTGGATGGGCCATTGGCCTGATCCAACAGGGCTTCTCTTATGTTCTTATGTGACACAGAGTGTTGGACTGGAGGGGCCATTGGCCTGATCCAACAGGGCTTCTCTTATGTTCTTATGTGACACAGAGTGTTGGACTGGAGGGGCCATTGGCCTGATCCAACAGGGCTTCTCTTATGTTCTTATGTGACACAGAGTGTTGGACTGGAGGGGCCATTGGCCTGATCCAACAGGGCTTCTCTTATGCTCTTATGTGACACAGAGTGTTGGACTGGAGGGGCCATTGGCCTGATCCAACAGGGCTTCTCTTATGTTCTTATGTGACACAGAGTGTTGGACTGGATGGGCCACTGGCCTGATCCAACAGGGCTTCTCTTATGTTCTTATGTGACACAGAGTGTTTGACTGGATGGGCCATTGGCCTGATCCAACATGGCTTCTCTTCTGTTCTTATGTGACACAGAGTGTTGGACTGGAGGGGCCATTGGCCTGATCCAACATGGCTTCTCTTATGTTCTTATGTGACACAGAGTATTGGACTGGAGGGGCCACCGGCCTGATCCAACATGGCTGCTCTTATGTTCTTATGTGACACAGAGTGTTGGACTGGATGGGCCACTGACCTGATCCAACAGGGCTTCTCTTATGTTCTTATGTGACACAGAGTGTTGGACTGGATGGGCCATTGGCCTGATCCAACAGGGCTTCTCTGATGTTCTTATGTGACACAGAGTGTTGGACTGGATGGGCCACTGGCCTGATCCAACAGGGCTTTTATTCTGTTCTTATGTGACACAGAGTGTTGGACTGGAGGGGCCACTGGCCTGATCCAACAGGGCTTCTCTTATGTTCTTATGTGACACAGAGTGTTGGACTGGATGGGCCACTGGCCTGATCCAACAGGGCTTCTATTCTGTTCTTATGTGACACAGAGTGTTGGACTGGAGGGGCCACTGGCCTGATCCAACAGGGCTTCTCTTATGTTCTTATGTGACACAGAGTGTTGGACTGGAGGGGCCACTGGCCTGATCCAACAGGGCTTCTATTCTGTTCTTATGTGACACAGAGTGTTGGACTGGAGGGGCCATTGGCCTGATCCAACAGGGCTTCTATTCTGTTCTTATGTGACACAGAGTGTTGGACTGGAGGGGCCACTGGCCTGATCCAACAGAGCTTCTATTCTGTTCTTATGTGACACAGAGTGTTGGACTGGAGGGGCCACTGGCCTGATCCAACAGGGCTTCTATTCTGTTCTTATGTGACACAGAGTGTTGGACTGGAGGGGCCACTGGCCTGATCCAACAGGGCTTCTCTTATGTTCTTATGTGACACAGAGTGTTGGACTGGATGGGCCACTGGCCTGATCCAACAGGGCTTCTCTTATGTTCTTATGTGACACAGAGTGTTTGACTGGATGGGCCATTGGCCTGATCCAACATGGCTTCTCTTCTGTTCTTATGTGACACAGAGTGTTGGACTGGAGGGGCCACTGGCCTGATCCAACAGGGCTTCTCTTATGTTCTTATGTGACACAGAGTGTTTGACTGGATGGGCCATTGGCCTGATCCAACATGGCTTCTCTTCTGTTCTTATGTGACACAGAGTGTTGGACTGGAGGGGCCATTGGCCTGATCCAACATGGCTTCTCTTATGCTCTTATGTGACACAGAGTGTTGGACTGGAGGGGCCATTGGCCTGATCCAACAGGGCTTCTCTTATGTTCTTATGTGACACAGAGTGTTGGACTGGATGGGCCACTGGCCTGGTCCAACAGGGCTTCTCTTATGTTCTTATGTGACACAGAGTGTTTGACTGGATGGGCCATTGGCCTGATCCAACATGGCTTCTCTTCTGTTCTTATGTGACACAGAGTGTTGGACTGGAGGGGCCATTGGCCTGATCCAACATGGCTTCTCTTATGTTCTTATGTGACACAGAGTGTTGGACTGGAGGGGCCACTGGCCTTATCCAACAGGGCTTCTCTTATGTTCTTATGTGACACAGAGTATTGGACTGGAGGGGCCACCGGCCTGATCCAACATGGCTGCTCTTATGTTCTTATGTGACACAGAGTGTTGGACTGGATGGGCCACTGACCTGATCCAACAGGGCTTCTCTTATGTTCTTATGTGACACAGAGTGTTGGACTGGATGGGCCATTGGCCTGATCCAACAGGGCTTCTCTGATGTTCTTATGTGACACAGAGTGTTGGACTGGATGGGCCACTGGCCTGATCCAACAGGGCTTTTATTCTGTTCTTATGTGACACAGAGTGTTGGACTGGAGGGGCCACTGGCCTGATCCAACAGGGCTTCTCTTATGTTCTTATGTGACACAGAGTGTTGGACTGGATGGGCCACTGGCCTGATCCAACAGGGCTTCTATTCTGTTCTTATGTGACACAGAGTGTTGGACTGGAGGGGCCACTGGCCTGATCCAACAGGGCTTCTCTTATGTTCTTATGTGACACAGAGTGTTGGACTGGAGGGGCCACTGGCCTGATCCAACAGGGCTTCTATTCTGTTCTTATGTGACACAGAGTGTTGGACTGGAGGGGCCATTGGCCTGATCCAACAGGGCTTCTATTCTGTTCTTATGTGACACAGAGTGTTGGACTGGAGGGGCCACTGGCCTGATCCAACAGAGCTTCTATTCTGTTCTTATGTGACACAGAGTGTTGGACTGGAGGGGCCACTGGCCTGATCCAACAGGGCTTCTATTCTGTTCTTATGTGACACAGAGTGTTGGACTGGAGGGGCCACTGGCCTGATCCAACAGGGCTTCTATTCTGTTCTTATGTGACACAGAGTGTTGGACTGGATGGGCCATTGGCCTGAACCAACACGGCTTCTGTTCTGTTCTTATGTGACACAGAGTGTTGGACTGGATGGGCCATTGGCCTGATCCAACAGGGCTTCTATTCTGTTCTTATGTGACACAGAGTGTTGGACTGGATGGGCCATTGGCCTGAACCAACACGGCTTCTGTTCTGTTCTTATGTGACACAGAGTGTTGGACTGGAGGGGCCACTGGCCTGATCCAACAGGGCTTCTCTTATGTTCTTACATTCATCAGCTAAGCCCAGATAACCAGCAGGGAAATGCCGAGACCTCCTAGAAAGACCTCCCTGATGCAATCTCAGTAGCCCCTCTGGCTGGTCTAGCCCACCGGGGACACCCGGACAATCCCCAAGGGCTGCAGAGGAGGTGAGTGGGGCATGAGAGGAGGATCCAGCAAGGACAGGAAGGGGGAGGGGGAAAGAGGAGAGAGAGAAGGAAGCAGGGAAAGAGGGTGGGGGGTGGCACGTTTCCCCCCCTGCTTGTCTGGACTTCATTAGGGCAGAAGCTTCTCTGGAGGACTCCACCGGGTGGACCCAGCTAGGGAAGCCAGCAAAGGGGCTGCTTTCAAGGCAGCCCAAAAGGAAACTCGCGTCGAGTGTGCTGGGCATTGCTAACTGTTCCACTCTCCTTGTGACCGAGGCCAAACGGCATCATGAGATGGGGGAGAAGATCCGGGACTGGATCTCTCGTCTTGCTGACGTGTCCTTTAACAGAAGCCATGGGCCCCGTCTCCCCTCCCCTGCCCCACTGGGGGAAAGAGTCAGGGATTTGGGACCTTCTTGGCCAGAGGCCGTCCCCACCCAGTATGGGCTCTCTGCGTCTCTCAACGGGAAGACAAGAAGGCAGCAGGTTTCCATACCTGGCAACGTTTAAAGTTTGAGTCTCTGCTAAGGACAGTTGACTTGCTTTGAAGGACATTTAAGAATTACAGTGATAAAGTGGTTGAGTAAAAGAGTGTTTTGCGCTTATGTTGCAACATTTGGTGCGCGGCGTTTCCCTTGCGTTGCCTCAACTCCACACCGCGAGTTTCCTTATTTACCCCATCCGGGGATTGGCAACCCTATGAATGATGCTGGCCGAAAGGAAGTTTGGAACCCAGGATGCATCTGCGGAAATCAACACCATCACCTTCCTCGGCGGGGGTGGGGAGGGGGGACTTTTTGGAAAGGGTGAGTCACTCATTGAGATGTCCAAGAAGAGACCTCCATGCTGGGAGGGGGAAACCACAGCCCTCCCTCTCTTCCAATAACCCCGGAGCCTCCTGTCTCCCACTCTGGAAAAGAGCCGGAGCCCAGCAGAACTTTCAACAAGACCGCCTCTCCCCAAATGAACCCCCCCGGGCTCTGAGGTCAGCTGCCACCAAATTGCTTCTGGATTCTGGCTCTTTTTTCGTGTTACAGACGGGCTGACGTGGCCCCCCATCTCGAGCCATCTGCAGGCATACCTGTTTGTCACCTCTTTCACAGAGCAGAAGCGGTGGCACAAGGCCAGGGCCGTTGCATAGCTGATGCAGGGCATGCTCAGGTAGAACTGGAAAGCCTCTTGCCCGGGCCCTTGCACCTCCGTGGGCACAAGGATGGCAGCGTTCTTGCGCCGCTCCACCAGAGCCAGCTCCTTCAGCAGCCCGGCCGTCTCCTCCTGGCAGGAGCTGAAGAGAACCCGGATCCCTGCCCGGATGAATGCCGACAGCACTCCGTCGTAGGGCTGGGTTCGGTGGAAGTCTTTCTGGGCCTCTCCTGCAAGGGTGAGGCGTGAGAATTAGATGTCTCTAGGGAACCAGTGGGGGGAGGGAAGGGGGTGGGGTGGGTCTCTGAAAATCCAGTGTTCTGGATCAGCTGGAACAGTCTGAATAGCTGGGATGCCCAAGGTATAAAAACAGACTTGAGGACCCTGGAAAGTCAGCCATCCCACAGCCGCCTCTTCCACTATTTTACAGTCACTAATATAGGGCATAAAGTGTTATAGATTATGAAAACAATTCGTATCTATTCTTCCCCCCACCCCCCCTCAAATGTTCCTAAAATCTGATTTTACTGGTGTTGGTAAAGGCGGTGCTTTCCTGCCTTGCTTAACCACTAGAACTCTCCTACTAGCTGGAAGCTCTTCCTGTTTTACCCCTCTGTCATGATTTGGGGAGGAGGGTGCCTTGCTAATTGCTGCCACCGCTCTGAGCTAAGGGTCTCCCTTGAGAAGCCCCAGAGTCCCCTCCCAAACCCTTCAGGCCTCCCTTAGCTTAGGTCAAATGATGGGCGTGAGGTCCAGGCAGAGGGAACAACAGGGAAAAAAGGTGTATGAAAAGGTCAATGCAATATAGCAACCAAGGTGCATAAAACAGTAAAAGGGTGGAGGGAAAATAAAAGTCCTAACGCGTCTGAACTTACAGTCCCTGAACTACTAACCAGCACTCACCCCTTGCCTTGGATGAGGGAGCTTTCCCCTGCTCAAGCTCTTCAGGCACAGCCTGCCTCCAGCTCAGCCTTCCAGGGAAAGAACACCCCCTTCCTGGGCTTGGCCTTTATATTCTCTTCCCAGGCCCCACCCTTCCCTCCAAACCCCTCGCTACCCAATCAGAGGGACAGAGGGGATCCTGGGCGATGTAGGCTTTTCCCAGCAACTCCTAAGCAGGCTTCCCTGGGGCCTGCAGGCCTCGCTAGGCCCTCTTTCCTCTGCTCTAAATCCTGCTGCCCATGGAGTTCTCCCCTCTGTGTAGCTGGCTAAATGAAAGCAACCTCTTGGTCAAGGGTTTCTCATCCTGGAGGCAGAAGAGGATGGGCCGGAATACTTCAAATCACCCTTCCCTGACCGAACTCAAAGAACTAGATGACTAGTTCTCAGCAGTCCTCTCACCCGGGCTCTTCACTCTCTGAAAAGCCCTTAGGACAGGAGTGGGGAACCTCCGTCCGAGGGTCAGATGAGGCCCTCAAGGTCACTTGGTGCGGCCCTCGGGGATTGCTGGGCTGAACTGAGCCATGTGGCAGCCTCCCTGGGGCCTGGCTGGCCAGCGAAGATCGTGGGGCCCAGCTGCGCTGTGCAGCAGCCTCCCCAGGGCCAGGCAGGGATCACAGAGCCCAGTTGTACTGTGCAGCAGCCTCCCTGGGGCCTGGCTGGCCGGCTAGAATTGCTGCAGGGCCTGGAAAAGTTACTGCCACAGTTCAGTTTGCACTTGATGATCGCAGATGGGTGTGGCCTAATATGCTAATGAGTGTGTGACCTGATAGGCTAATATTAGGGATGTGGTCTAATATGCTACTGAGTTCCTGCTGGGCTTTTTCTACAAAAAAGTTCTGGACCTATGCATTTGCCTAGGGCGGCGGGCCGGGTGTGTGTGTGTCAGATTAGGCTCTCCCCACATGACTTCAAATAAAAAAACAATTATTTGCATTAATTTTGCTGGTCTGAATCATTCTCCCTCAGCGGAGCCCTGTTTTTTAAGTTGATAATTTTGTATGGCCCACGAGTGATGTTATAAATATCCATATGGCCCTTGGCAGAAAATGGTTCCCCAGCCCTGCTTTAGGATAAATCATTTGAAGTTTTGTGGTTGGTTGTCATCAGTTGGCTGATGCTGCTAGAGATGTAAAATTTCCAGAAATTTTGAAGCTCGGAAAAAAACCTGTGTTTTTTTTTTTTGTATTCTTTATCGGGGGAAAAAATGGAAATTTTCAGAAAAATTGAAAAAAATGCTACATTAGCACTTCTTTTTTTCTTTTCCATGAAAGTCGTTCTGTTACTTTAGGAACATAAAATATGACTGGACAATTTACTTGGCATGAAATTATCAAAACTGGCTTATTAAAAATAAAGTATATGCAAACAATTATTACAAACAGAATTTACTTTTTAAAGAACATTGATTTGTAATTGTAACAACTGCAGCAACAATCTCCTGAACTGTTTACTATTTGAACACTTTGTCTTAAAATATTATATTCGTCATGTTAAAATAAAATGTTCCATAATCAATTTCTTTTCTTTTTTCAATTTTCGAGGGAGAAAAAGGCTTCAGGAAAAAAAACAGGGGAAAAAATGTTTTTTTTCCAAATTTTTCCAGGTTTTTTTCCGGGCCTTCACATCTCTAGGTGCTACAGAGGCTCCAGATCTCCTGTGGAGAAGGCAGAGATCCTAAGCCGCTTCTGGGGTTAAATGGCTATGGGGGAAAAACTGAAACTAAACCCTGACAAGACAGCGGCCCTGCTGGCTGGGATAGGTTGCCAAGTCCAATTCAAGAAATATCTGGGGACTTTGGGGGTGGATCCAGGAGACATTGGGGGCGGAGCCAGGAGCCAGGGTGTGACAAGCATAATTGAACTCCAAGGGAGTTCTGGCCATCACATTTAAAGGGACAGCATACCTTTTTAAATGCCTTCCTTCCATAGGAAATAATGAAGGATAGGGGCACCTTCTTTTGGGGCTCATAGAATTGGAGCCCCTGGTTCAATTGTTTTGAAACTTGGGGGGGGGGGGTACTTTGGGGAGAGGCACTAGATGCTATACTGAAAATATGGTGCCTCTACCTCAAAAATCAGCTCCCCCAGAGCCCCCGAAACCTCCAGATCAATTCCCCATTATACCCTATGAGAATCGATCTCCACATAGGGAATAATGAAGTGCTCAGCAGACGTTTCCCTCCCCCGCCATTTCTGGCGACTCTGAAGCAAGGGATTGGCGTCTCTACTCACGAGTTGCTGCCAACTTCTTCACAGCAACACAGACACCCCATCCCAAGAGGAAGCCTTTCAATCGGAGACTAGAGCCTCCGGAGGGGGAAAGGCACATGGCCCTCTGGGGGCGGGGCTTCCCCCCATCTGCCAGCTGACTGGGGGCGGGAAGGAGCCTGGGAAAGCGGAAGAACCCCCGCTGGGACCTGGGGATTGGCAAGCCTAGGCTGGGAAGGAAGGAGGCCCTGAAGGATGACGTGTGGCTCCACTGTTCCAACAGGGGCTCAGCTGTACTGACTTGTTGTGAGAAGCCTGCCTTGGAGCTCAGCGAGGAAGGCAGACTGAGCCTGCTCGAGGGAAGAGCTGGCAACGTGGAGAGGCACCCACCTGCTCTGGCTCTCTCCTTCTCCACGATCACGCAGATCCTGTCGAACTTGCTCTTCAGCTGCTGCACCCGCTGGGCCACCTTGCTCCGCTGCGCCCCGTTCAGCAGCTCCGCTTGGCCCTTCCTCTCCACCGCCAGCCGGTTACTGACGACGTAATCGCAGCCGCCCAGAGGGCAGACCTGGACCTTGACGCCGTGAACGGCCTTCAGGGCGGAAATGACCTCCGGCCCCGAGGAGATCTCTCGACTGTCCGCCAGGATGCAAAGGGGAGCTGGCTCCCCCAGGGGCAGCCGGGGAGGAGAGGAGGAGGAGGAGCAGGGTGCAGCCGGGAGCTCCGAAGACACTTCTGGCTGGAAATATCACAACAGTGCATCACTAGCCAAGCTGCGCTCGGACAAGACCTACAGCAGGGGTCTCCAGCGTGAAGCCCAGGGGTTCCATGGCTTACAATCTCCTTTACCTCCCCCTCCCCCCCACAACAGGCACCCTGTGAGGTGGGTGGGGCTGAGAGAGCTCTGACAAAAGCTGCCCTTTCAAGGACAGAGGCTCAGAGCAGCTCACAATCTCCTTTTCCTTCCTCCCCCACAACAAACACCCTGTGAGGTGGGTGGGGCCGAAGGGCTTTCACAGCAGCTGCCCTTTCAAGGACAGAGGCTCAGAGCGGCCTACAATCTCCTTTCCCTTCCTCCCCCGCAACAGACACCCTGTGAGGTGGGTGGGGCTGAGAGGGCTCTCACAGCAGCTGCCCTTTCAAGGACAGAGGCTCAGAGCGGCTCACAATCTCCTTTCCCTTCCTCCCCCACAACAGGCACCCTGTGAGGTGGGTGGGGCTGAGAGAGCTCTGACAAAAGCTGCCCTTTCAAGGACAGAGTCTCAGAGCGGCTCACAATCTCCTTTCCCTTCCTCCCCCACAACAGACACCCTGTGAGGTGGGTGGGGCTGGAGAGGGCTCTCACAGCAGCTGCCCTTTCAAGGACAACCTCTGCCAGAGCTATGGCTGACCCAAGGCCATGCTAGCAGGTGCAAGTGGAGGAGTGGGGAATCAAACCCGGTCCTCCCACATAAGAGCTCTGGCTGACCCAAGACCATTCCAGCAGGTGCAAGTGGAGGAGTGGGGAATCGAACCCGGTTCTCCCAGATAAGAGAGCTCTGGCTGACCCAAGGCCATTCCAGCAGCTGCAGTGGAGGAGTGGGGACTCAAACCCGGTTCTCCCAGATAAGAGAGCTCTGGCTGACCCAAGGCCATTCCAGCAGCTGCAGTGGAGGAGTGGGGAATCAAACCCGGTTCTCCCAGGTAAGAGAGCTCTGGCTGACCCAAGGACATTCCATCAGCTGCAACTGGAGGAGTGGGGAATCAAACCCGGTTCTCCCAGATAAGAGAGCTCTGGCTGACCCAAGGCCATTCCAGCAGCTGCAAGTGGAGGAGTGGGGAATCAAACCCGGTTCTCCCAGATAAGAGAGCTCTGGCTGACCCAAGGCCATTCCAGGAGGTGCAAGTGGAGGAGTGGGGAATCAAACCTGGTTCTCCCAGATAAGAGAGCTCTGGCTGACCCAAGGCCATTCCAGCAGCTGCAAGTGGAGGAGTGGGGAATCAAACCCGGTTCTCCCAGATAAGAGAGCTCTGGCTGACCCAAGGCCATTCCAGGAGGTGCAAGTGGAGGAGTGGAGAATCAAGCCCGGTTCTCCCAGACAAGAGTCCGCACCCTTCCCCACTCCACCAAAGCGGCTCTTCCACTGAGCCACCAGGAGCCACCACAGGAAAGAGGCGGGACTTCTCTGCCATTGACTGCAAATTCAAACCTGCCCCCTGGGTCTCCATAAGAAAAGCCAAGGGAATTCTCCTGCTGTGCAAGCAGGGATGCTGTGAGGCCAGGGCCTCAGGCCTTTTTGCTTTCAGACTCTGCTGTTCCGGCCACCCCACGGCCGGCACTTGAGATTGGGAAGGGACGTACCTTGGCCGTACTACGGAGGTCCCCCCGACTGAGGCGTTCCAGTCTGCCTGGCTCTTTGCTGCCCTGAGGCTGGAAGTCCAGTTCGTCTGCCAGGGAAGCTCTTAGGTTCAGCAGGACCTGCTGGGCTCTGCTCTCCCGGGGCAGGTGAATACGACTCTTTGGGCTGGGGATCCCGCGGTGCAGGGAAGCGACTGGAGCCCTTGCTGGGGCTAAGCCAGAGCCAGCTCCAGGTTTGGGGTCGGGAGGCAATCCCCCCAGCAGCTCCGGCCTGACCCCACCTTCGTCTTCACTAGAATCGTCCAAAATCCGAATCCGGGAGGGCTTCTTCCGCAGGGGCAGCGGACCCCAAGGCTTTTTGGCACTGGCTTCTTTCAGCTTTCTCCTGCGCCGGGTGCAGTACTGCTTCCTCCCCTCTGCAAAAGTCTCCTCCTCTAGCAGGTCGAAGTTGAGACAGATCTCCTCCCCTTCACTGGAGCTGCCCTTGGGTTGGCCCTCCTCTTCCTCTCCCTCCTGGACACAGAAGCTGTCCACCAAGTAGCTCTCGTCTGGCTCTGGGACCTGCAAAGAGAGTCGGACACCCCGCCCCCGGGGCAGTCATTCAGGGGGAGGTATTTCTGAATTTAGGGGGAGGGATTTGGGAATTTAGGGGGAGGGATTTGGGAATTTAGGGGGAGGGATTTGGGAATTTAGGGGGAGGGATTTGGGAATTTAGGAGGAGGGATTTGGGAATTTTAGGGGGAGGGATTTGGGAATTTTAGGGGGAGGGATTTGGGAATTTAGGGGGAGGGATTTGGGAATTTTAGGGGGAGGGATTTGGGAATTTTAGGGGGAGGGATTTGGGAATTTAGAGGGAGGTATTTGGGAATTTAGGGGGAGGTATTTGCGAATTTAGAGGGAGGTATTTGGGAATTTTAGGGGGAGGTATTTGGGAATTTAGGGGGGGGGGAATTTATGCGGTGCTGGAGAAGACTCTTGAGATTCCCTTGGACTGCAAGAAGATCCAATCAGTCAGTCCTAAGGGAAATCAACTCAAACTGTTCACTGGAAGGTCAGAAGCTGAAGCTCAAATACTTTGGCCACCGAATGAGAAGGGAGCGCTCCCTGGAGAAGACCCTGATGCTGGGAAAGACAGAAGGCAAGAGGAGAAGGGGATGGCAAAAGAGGAGATGGCTGGACAGTATTCCTGATGTAACAAACACAAATTTTTGCAGACTTTGGAGGATGGTGTAAGACAGGCGGGCTGGGCATGACTTTATCCATGGGGTTGCAAAGAGTCGGACGCCACTGTGCGACTGAACAACAACAAATTTATGAAGTTAGGGGGAGGTATTTGTGAAGTTCCTGCATTGTGCAGGGGGTGGATTAGATGACTCTGCAGGTCCCTTCAAACTCTATGATTCTATGATTTGGACTCATCCTAAAATGGAAAGCAGAAGAATGAAGCTCTGCAGGCCACTGACTATCTGCTTGACTATCCCAAGGGCCTGTGGCCATAAACTTCACTGGTTCTCCTGACCGCCCCCCCCCAACCACTCCCTCCCTTGTAAGGGTGCCACACTTGAGAAGACACTGCTGTTTTGCTCTTGGGTTTACAGCATCTCACAGGAATTCAGGACGCAAATGCCTCTTGTGGTATTAAGCAGCAGTCCGGTTCAGCCTGGAGTTCCGGCACTGTTCCTTTTTAACTGAATGCAGTGCACAGCGTAAAGCAATCCAGAACTTTACAACGGAAGCTTCTGCAGCCTCTGAAACTCTGAAATGAGCTTTTGGGGCTGGAGGTATTTCTGGGGCTCCAAGCAGGGAGCTCCTAGTTGGCTCTGACGAGCAAAAAAGCCAAAGCTAAACAGCCCCAGTTTATTCCTTGACAGAAGCATGCAAAGTTGGGTGGGCCACCTCAGGCCTAGCCAGGTCGATTTTGTCAGAGAAGCAAACCAGCCCTTCGGTGGAGCCTCCGGACAGACGCCGTGGACCAATTTCAACACCCTCTTCCCAGCTTCATTCAGAAAGGGGATAAAAACCAGCCATGTTTGGGCCTCCGGGGAAATCCGATGTCCTGTGCAGCCCCTCCGCGTTCCATGCCCTCCCTACCTGTGAGAAGATGGCTGCCGGGTCACACGGCTTGGGCACCGTCCTTTCCCGCCTGTTGCCGACGGCTGGGCTACGCACGGATTTCAGGTAAACGGCCTGCATCTCAGACTCTGGACAGAGGAACAGAAGCAGTGAGGTGGGAACCAAAGCCCCAGGGAAACAGCCTGAGCACGACCATCAGCACCACGCCTAAGAGGCTTCTGACACTCTCCAGGGGACGGTTTCTGTGTGTAGAACTGAGCCCCTGACAAAGCCCATTCCCGTCCCAGGAAAAAGCTGCCCTCCGCCATCCCTGGTTGGCGGGGAAACAGAACCCCCTGGACAAATAGGCATGGCATCTGCGCGGTGAGCCGCTTTGTGTGGTGCAGCAGAAAGGCCTTCCTCCCACCAACCTCCCTGAGATCCCCTCGGCCTTTTCTGTTTTGGCCCTGTTAATTTATTCATTTATTTAGCGGATGTATATTCCCTCCTCCCCCATGGAGGCTCAGGGTGGGTGGCAGGCATGAGGCAAACACCTGTCAGGCCCCGCACCACAGATGATCCTCCCCCACGGCCCCAGGGATACCTGCAAAGAAACACCATTTTAGAAGAAGAATAATTACAGATTTATACCCCACCCTTCTCCCCGAATCAGAGACTCAAAGCAGTTTACAATCTCCCATATCTTCTCCCCCAACAACAGACACCCTGTGAGGTGGGTGGGGCTGAGAGGGCTCTCACAGCAGCTGCCCGTTCAAGGACAACCTCTGCCAGAGCTATGGCAGACCCAAGGCCATTCCAGCAGGTGCGAGTGGAGGAGTGGGAATCAAACCTGGTTCTCCCAGATAAGAGAGTTGTGGCTGACCCAAGGCCATTCCAGCAGGTGCAAGTGGAGGAGTGGGGAATCAAACCTGGTTCTCCCAGATAAGAGAGCTCTGGCTGACCCAAGGCCATTCCAGCAGCTGCAAGTGGAGGAGTGGGGAATCCAACCCGGTTCTCCTAGATAAGAGAGCTCTGGCTGACCCAAAGCCATTCCAGCAGGTGCAAGTGGAGGAGTGGGGAATCAACCTGGTTCTCCCAGATAAGAGTCCACACACTTCACCACTACACCAAACTGGCTCTCCGGGAGAACTGGAAGAAGAAGACTGCAGATTTATATCCGGCCCTATACTCTGAATCTCAGAGCAGTCACCATCTCCTTTACTTCCCTCCCTGACAACAGACCCCCCTGTGAGGTGGGTGGGGCCGAGAGGGCTCTCACAGCAGCTGCCCTTTCAAGGACAACCTCTGCCAGAGCAATGGCTGACCCAAGGCCTGTGTTTGTCTGGGAGTGGTTGGAGGAGTCTCTCAAACTAGGCTTTGGCCTAGTCTCGTCTTCCTTCCCCCTCCCCTCCTGTCTGGAACCAGCAACTTTGGGGGGGAGCCTCCCAGAGAGGCAGGAAGTCCTCGAGGCCTGGCTGCCAGAGTGCTGCAAGAGGTAGACCAGTTCCTGGGTGGGAACTGGATTTCATATAGGAGATTTTGAGCAGGAAAAGTGTTAGTTAAAAGTGGACAGGCAGTCAGTTCTTGGAGTTCAGACAGACACAAGAAGGCCTGGTCAGGCTTGCAACAGTCCAAGTAAGGTGCCTGCCCTACATGTCATCCAATTAGAAAAAGGAAAGGTCCCCCGTGCAAGCACCAGTCGTTTCCCACTCTGGGGTGACGTTGCTTTCACAGCGTTTTCACAGCAGACTTTTTACGGGGTGGTTTGCCATTGCCTTCCCCAGTCTTTTACACTTTTCCGCCAGCAAGCTGGGGACTCCTTTGACCGACCTCAGAAGGATGGAAGGCTGAATCGACCTTGAGCCGGCTACCTTGAACCAGCTTTCGCTGGGATAGAACTCAGGTCGTGAGCAGAGCTTAGGACTGCAGTACTGCAGCTTTAACCGCACTGTGCCACTCTAAAAAAAGGTAAAGGTAGTCCCCTGTGCAAGCACCAGTTGTTTCTGACTCTGGGGTGACGTTGCTTTCACAACGTTTTCACGGCAGACTTTTTACGGGGTGGTTTGCCTTCCCCAGTCCTCTACGCTTTCCCCACAGCAAGCTGGGGACTCATTTTACCGACCTCGGAAGGATGGAAGGCTGAGTCAACCTGGAGCCGGCTACCTGAATCCAGCTTCTGCCAGAATTGAACGCAGGTCGTGAGCAGAGAGTTCAGACCACAGTACTGCGGTTCTGCTGCTTTACCTCTCTGCGCCACGGATTAGAACAGGGAGAGGAGCGTTTTCTTCCCTACTTTGATTTGCTTCTTCTGTTCACTGTTTGAATGAGATCGGACCAGTCTGCCTCCCCCCGTTGTCTACAGCTGGGCAAAGGCCCCAGGCCAGGCAGAGAGGTCCTCCACACCTACCGTTTAAGTCTTGCACAATCTGTGTCTCGTCGTCCAGAAACTGCTTGAGGGAGGAGCTCATCTCGTCCTGCTCCGAGTCCACCATCTCGTCGGAAGAAACCTCTACGGCTCCCTCATCAGAAAGCTCCGCCTCTTCCTCTAGGAACTGCTTGGCTGCGCTCTGCAGAAAGGCAAGAGGGTCCCAGCCAGCTCCAAGCTGACTCCTGTGACACAAGACGCGTTTTCGCCAGGCCCACACAGCCCAAGAGAGCTGAAGAGCCATGGCTCACAAACAGACAAACGTGGCTCCTCACCTTGATTTAGCCCAGGATAGCGGAAGACGTCGAGCCCTGCAGAAGGGCCGCAAGCCACGGGGGCCTGGGTCTTGCAAAGTGCTCCATGGAGAAAGAAGATGATAGAGGATCCACATCCTACCCTCCACACCGAATCGCAGAGTGGCTCACAATCTCCTTTCCCTTCCTCCCCAACAGACACCCTGTGAGGTGGGTGGGGCTGGAGAGGGCTCTCCCAGCAGCTGCCCTTTCAAGGACAGAGTCTCAGAGCGGCCTATAATCTCCTTTGCCTTCCTCCCCCACAACAGACACCCTGTGAAGTGGGTGGGGCTGAGAGGGCTTTCACAGCAGCTGTCCTTTCAAGGATAGAGGCTCAGAGTGGCCTACAATCTCCTTTCCCTTCCTCCCCCACAACAGACACCCTGTGAGGTGGGTGGGGCTGGAGAGGGCTCTGCCCCTTCAAGGACAACCTCTGCCAGAGCTATGGCTGACCCAAGACCATTCCAGCAGCTGCAAGTGGAGGAGTGGGGAATCAAACCTGGTTCTCCCAGATAAGAGAGCTATGGCTGACCCAAGGCCATTCCAGCGGTTGTAAGTGGAGGAGTGGGGAATCAAACCCGGTTCTTCCAGGTAAGAGTCTGCACACTTAACCACTACACCAAACTGGCTCTCCACACCAAACTAGGTCTGAGAGGTGAGAAGGCTTCCTCACCAGTTTGGTGTAGTAGTTAAGTGTGCGGACTCTTATCTGGGAGAACCGGGTTTGATTCCCCACTCCTCCACTTGCACCTGCTAGCATGGTCTTGGGTCAGCCATAGCTCTGGCAGAGGTTGTCCTTGAAAGGGCAGCTGCTGCAAGAGCCCACTCAGCCCCACCCACCTCACAGGGTGTCTGTTGTGGGGGAAGGAGATAAAGGAGATTGTGAGCCGCTCTGAGTCTCTGAATCAGAGAGAAGGGTGGGGTATAAATCTACAGTGGAAAAGCCATGGAAGTGGACAGAGGTCCTCCAGTCGGAAGGAATGCTGCTGCCCAGGGAGTCAGCTGGGACAGAGGTGCCGTGCTGCCGCATAGTGGGGCCTAACCCCAGGTTTGCGGCCAATCGCTGACCCCCCCCCCCCCATGCAGTATCTGCTGTGAGGTCGGCCCTCCCTTCCCCCAGCTGGTGCTTCACAGACAAAACGAGTCCTCAGAGCCAAGACTCACCTTGAGGGAACCGCCGTCTTGCTGCTTCTGCCGTTTCGCCCCTCGGCCCGGATTCCGGCTCTCGCCAGCGCCAGTCTGGTTTGCTTTCCTGGGACTCCCGGTGCTCTCGTCGCTGGACCGGTCCGACTGGAATGAGGCACAAGCGCCTGGAGGTGAACAAAGCCAGGCCTGCCGACCCCAGGCACCCCACTTATGGTCCTGAGGGCTGGAAAAGATCCTGGGCAATTGGGGAAGGCACAGAAATGCTTCTCGGGGAAAGCAGAACTGCTGTTTTTAGTAGCCTTTTTACTGGATCAAATACCACATCCTGTCACTCACCGGGGAGCCCCATCCAGTGAACTGTACTGACCCGCTCTGTGTCATCTGCCTTGAACCCGGGTGAGAAAGGGGGGCTACACAGCATGCACATAAACATTTTTTTTTAGAAAAATAAGAAAATTTCCTGTCACAGTCCCAGGCAGAAGGGTTTGGTCTTGGACTCTCTGTCCATTTACCTGTGCACAAACTATGTTAAGAATCTGAGAACATAAGAGAAGCCCTGTTGGATCAGGCCAATGGCCCATCCAGGCCAACACTCTGTGTCACAGAAGAACATAAGAGAAGCCATGTTGAATCAGGCCAATGGCCCATCCAGGCCAACACTCTGTGTCACAGAAGAACATAAGAGAAGCCATGTTGGATCAGGCCAATGGCCCATCCAGGCCAACACTCTGTGTCACAGAAGAACATAAGAGAAGCCATGTTGAATCAGGCCAATGGCCCATCCAGGCCAACACTCTGTGTCACAGAAGAACATAAGAGAAGCCATGTTGAATCAGGCCAGTGGCCCCTCCAGTCCAACACTCTGTGTCACACAGTGGCCAAAAAACCCAGATGCCATCAGGAGGTCCATCAGTGGGGCCAGGACACTAGAAGCCCTCCCACTGTGCCCCCCCTAAGCACCAAGAATGCAGAGCATCACTGGCCCAGACAGAGAGTTCCATTAATGGCTAATACTCACTGATGGACCTCTGCTCCATATGTTTATTCAATCCCCTTTTGAAGTCTTCATGGTCCTGCCACATTAGCAAGCTAACCAGCCATTTTGCAGATAAAACTATTTCCAAACAGTAAGGGGAAATGACCTTTCAGCTGAACTGAGCAAAATGTTTGATAAATTCTTTCCCCACCAGCTAACAAAGCCACTTACTGCATCGAGGGGACGTCTTCGTTTTCTGACAACCTGAACTGGAGAGTCCGCCTCAGAGCTGTTGTTATTCTTAGGAAGAGAGAGAGAACAACGTGTGTAGGAATTCCAGAGAGAAGTTTTGTTGGAGGTCTGGTGGCATTTCAATGGGAAGGGAATGACTCACCTTTGGCGATATCAAAACGTTTCTTTTCCTTTTCCCAAGAAAAACAACTTCCTCTTCACTTCCACTGCTGGCTCCCACTGCGGAGGAGAAGCCAGTGACACGTTCAAAATGCAGTGGTTGTTTGTGAGTCAGCTGAACAACACCAGTTTGGACTATGAAAACAGCAATTTCTTATTGGCGTACAATGCTGGCGCTGCTGGTCGACTGTTCTACAGCCAAGCAAGGCTCGCCCTGGCAGCTCACAGGATACTTCCTGCCAGAGAACCGCAGCAAGGCGCAGAACCATCCCGAGCTAAGAAGAAACTGAATTGCAGATTTATACTCCGTGGAGCTGAGAGAGCTCTCCCAGAAGCTGCCCTTTCAACGACAACTCCTACGAGAGCTATGACCCAAGGCCATCCCAGCAGGTGCAAGTGGAGGAGTGGGGAGTCAAACCCGATTCACCCAGATAACAGCCCGCACACTTAAGAAGAATTGCAGATTTATACCCCGCCTTTCCCTCTGAATCAGAGACTCAAAGCGGCTCACAATCTCCTTTATCATCTTCCCCCACAACAGACACCCTGTGAGGTGGGTGGGGCTGAGAGAGCTCTCACAGCAGCTGCTCCTTCAAGGACAGCTGTGCCAGAGCTATGGCTGACCCAAGGCCATTCCAGCAGGTGTAAGTAGAGGAGTGGAGAATCAAACCCGGTTCTCCCAGATAAGAGAGCTATGGCTGACCCAAGGCCATTCCAGCAGGTGCAAGTGAGGAAGGGGGAATCAAACCCTGTTCTCCCAGATAAGAGAGCTATGGCTGACCCAAGGCCATTCCAGCAGGTGCAAGTGAGGAGGGGGGAATCAAACCCTGTTCTCCCAGATAAGAGAGCTCTGGCTGACCCAAGGCCATTCCAGCAGGTGCAAGTGAGGAGGGGGGAATCAAACCCTGTTCTCCCAGATAAGAGAGCTCTGGCTGACCCAAGGCCATTCCAGCAGGTGAAAGTGGAGGAGTGGGGAATCAAACCCGGTTCTCCCAGATAAGAGAGCTATGGCTGACCCAAGGCCATTCCAGCAGGTGCAAGTGAGGAGGGGGGAATCAAACCCTGTTCTCCCAGATAAGAGAGCTCTGGCTGACCCAAGGCCATTCCAGCAGGTGCAAGTGAGGAGGGGGGAATCAAACCCTGTTCTCCCAGATAAGAGAGCTCTGGCTGACCCAAGGCCATTCCAGCAGGTGCAAGTGAGGAGGGGGGAATCAAACCCTGTTCTCCCAGATAAGAGAGCTCTGGCTGACCCAAGGCCATTCCAGCAGCTGCAAGTGAGGAGGGGGAATCAAACCCTGTTCTCCCAGATAAGAGAGCTCTGGCTGACCCAAGGCCATTCCAGCAGGTGCAAGTGAGGAGGGGGGAATCAAACCCTGTTCTCCCAGATAAGAGAGCTATGGCTGACCCAAGGCCATTCCAGCAGGTGCAAGTGAGGGGGGGGGGGGGAATCAAACCCTGTTCTCCCAGATAAGAGAGCTATGGCTGACCCAAGGCCATTCCAGCAGGTGCAAGTGAGGGGGGGGGAATCAAACCCTGTTCTCCCAGATAAGAGAGCTATGGCTGACCCAAGGCCATTCCAGCAGGTGCAAGTGAGGAGGGGGGAATCAAACCCTGTTCTCCCAGATAAGAGAGCTCTGGCTGACCCAAGGCCATTCCAGCAGCTGCAAGTGGAGGAGTGGGGAATCAAACCCGGTTCTCCCAGATAAGAGAGCTCTGGCTGACCTAAGGCCATTCCAGCAGGTGCAAGTGGAGGAGGGGGGAATCAAACCCGGTTCTCCCAGATAAGAGAGCCATGGCTGACCCAAGGCCATTCCAGCAGGTGCAAGTGGAGGAGTGGGGAATCAAACCCGGTTCTCCCAGATAAGAGAGCCATGGCTGACCCAAGGCCATTCCAGCAGCTGCAAGTGGAGGAGTGGGGAATCAAACCCGGTTCTCCCAGATAAGAGAGCTCTGGCTGACCCAAGGCCATTCCAGCAGGTGCAAGTGGAGGAGTGGGGAATCAAACCCGGTTCTCCCAGATAAGAGAGCTCTGGCTGACCCAAGGCCATTCCAGCAGGTGCAAGTGGAGGAGTGGGGAATCAAACCCGGTTCTCCCAGATAAGAGAGCTCTGGCTGACCCAAGGCCATTCCAGCAGGTGCAAGTGAGGGGGGGGGGGGAATCAAACCCTGTTCTCCCAGATAAGAGAGCTCTGGCTGACCCAAGGCCATTCCAGCAGCTGCAAGTGGAGGAGTGGAGAATCAAACCCGGTTCTCCCAGATAAGAGAGCTCTGGCTGACCCAAGGCCATTCCAGCAGGTGCAAGTGGAGGAGTGGGGAATCAAACCCTGTTCTCCCAGATAGGAGAGCTCTGGCTGACCCAAGGCCATGCTAGCAGCTGCAACTGGAGGAGTGGGGAATCAAACCCGGTTCTCCCAGATAAGAGAGCTCTGGCTGACCCAAGGCCATTCCAGCAGCTGCAAGTGGAGGAGTGGAGAATCAAACTCGGTTCTCCAAGATAAGAGAGCTCTGGCTGACCCAAGGCCATTCCAAAAGCTGCAAGTGGAGGAGTGGGGAATCAAACCCTGTTCTCCCAGATAAGAGAGCTCTGGCTGACCCAAGGGCATTCCAGCAGGTGCTAGTGGAGGAGTGGGGAATCAAACCCGGTTCTCCAAGATAAGAGAGCTCTGGCTGACCCAAGGCCATTCCAGCAGCTGCAAGTGGAGGAGTGGGGAATCAAACCCGGTTCTCCCAGATAAGAGAGCTCTGGCTGACCCAAGGGCATTCCAGCAGGTGCTAGTGGAGGAGTGGGGAATCAAACCCAGCTCTCCCAGATAAGAGCCCGCACACTTCACCACTATACCAAACTGGCTTCACTAAGCAAAGAGAGATCGAGCTCACGGAGCCAGCAGGAGAGAAGGGGACAGAGCACCACCTGCTTGCTAGCTCTTGGGGCCAGTGTTCCCTCTAAGCTGAGCTAGTGTGAGCCATCTCACAGTTTTTTAACCTCTGACATTGTTGTCTTAGCTCAGGGTGGATTGCCCCGGAGCAAGCTAATTTATGCAGTAGCCAAATCGCTCGCTCACCGCTTTAATGCCGGTAGCTCACGGAGTAGAATTTTTGCTCACAAGACGCTGCAGCTTAGAGACAGCATTCCCTGGGGCCCTGCAGGTTTTCCCTTCAAGGAGGACCCTCGTTTCTCAAGGGCAAGCTTAGGTATGAGCAGCATCTCTCCCTGGCACAGTTTCTTCCCTTCCCTTTCCATTCCATCTCTTTCTTCCCATCCCCTCCCCCTTATGTGCATACCGCTGGTTCCAGGAAATGTGGCAGCCAGGCCTGGGGATGTGCGTGGACACCCAAAACTGGATTTCCCATACAGATTTCAAAGAGGTCTTTAGCTGAAGGTTTTTATGAGAACGGCTTCGGAAGGTGTGCCACGAGAAGCATTGCGTAACAGCAGCACTGCGAGTAGTTTGTGAAATAAACAGGCTGGCTGTGAATCTATCCCCTTGGGAGTAACAAAGGCCTCCTCCGACATAATCTTATTTGGGTTGCAGCTCCTTAATCTTAAGGCAGACCATGAGAAGGAGGGCAGGAAGGATACGAGTTATTTAAGGATATGCATTCTTAAAGTGCAGGAATCCTAGAATCTTAGAGTTGGAAGGGACCTCAAGGGTCATCTAGTCCAACCCCCTGCTTAATGCAGGAAACTCACAAATGAAAAGGTAAAGGAAAGGTCCCCTGTGCAAGCACCAGTCGTTTCCGACTCTGGGGTGACGTTGCTTTCACAACATTTTCACAGCAGACTTTTTTATGGGGTGGTTTGCCATGGCCTTCCCCAGTCTTTTACGCTTCCCCCCCAGCAAGCTGGGTGCTCATTTTACCGACCTTGGAAGGATGGGAGGCTGAGTCAACCTCGAGCTGGCTACCTGAACCCAGCTTCCACCGGGATCGAACTCAGGTCGTGAGCAGAGAGCTCAGACTGCGGTACTGCAGTTTTACCACTCTGTGCCACGGGGCTCCTTCCTTATCCCTGACCCACTGGAATATTACCTTCAGCAGTAATCAGGTTGTGGCTCTTTTGGTTTTTACACTCCCCGTTTCCAGTGCCTTCTGAAGCAAAACCCTTGATGCCCTCAGCTGCGTTTGCTAAAGAGGGTTTTCTCACTGTGCCGGTTCTTGCTTTGCTTGGAGCTGCCCCTTGGGGACTTCCCAGCCTGTTTCCAAAGAAGCAGCTCAGCTTGGCTCCTCTGGACGCTGGAGAGTTCATTGTTCGTCTGCTTTTGGGTGTAGAAAAGCCCCACTTTACAGAGACTGGGGATCTGCACAGCTTGTCTCCCGTGGGCCTCAAAGGAGACGCCCCCGGAATGACATTTGCAGCCATCGCCAGACCGGAGTTCCGGTTCTGCGAGGGTGCTGGTGTAGAAACCTTTGTCCTTTCCAAACGGCTGGCGCTCCAGGCCAACGGAGAGTCCCTCCTTGCTGACTGGCCGCTGGACAAAGAACCTCCGGCAACGTGGCTCTCGTTATCTCCCTTGAGGCCTCCTGGCTCCAACTCCTCGTCCTCGGACTCTGGGAGAGAAAACCCAAGATCAAAGTTCACGGAGAACAAATCCTGAGAGACGTCGTACAGTTCCGCTTCCCCCGCGTCATCGACTGCTCCCAAAGCTTGGTCCTGAATCACTGATAGTGGACTCGCAGGCTCTCCAAGACCTTCTCTGACACGCTCGCTGGGAAGCCGGGGCCGAGAAGTTCCCGGGTCTTCAGCCGGAGTACTGGCTTGGCTGCATGAGCCCTGCGGCCCTGAGCACTTCCCGCCCTCCCTCTCCAAATGGCTGCTCCTCTCAGAAGCAGGCTGCCTTTGGAACAAGAATTCAGACCCTTGTTCTTCAGCGGGCCTCCCATTTCTGCCTGGGTGTTCCCAGAAGGCCCCTCTTCCTCCCCCTGCGTCTGTTTCCAAAGAGCTCTCGGCCCCTGGTGAATCCCGCCTTTCAGCTCCAATCTGCACTTCATCGCTGTTATCAAAAACGTCATCCCAGGCCAAGTCAGCATCATCATTGCCAACAGAGGCCTCGAGAACACAGTTACTCCAGGGAGATGGCTTTGGGAAGTCAGGGAGCCCAGAGGTGTTCTGGGATGTCACAGAGGGCTTCTGGAATTCTGAGGAAGAAGACAGTTTTTCCGGAGGATCACTGTCCGCACACCCGCTGGAAATGCACTGTTGCTCGCTGTCAGGTCGTGGGGCTTCGCCTGTGCTCTCGAAAGCGAAGAGTTCATTCCAAGATGGAGGGGACTGCGACAGAAGCCAGGTTGCACTCAGCAGAACCTCTCTCCCGCAAGGAGGGTCCTCCCCAGTGCAGGGAACCGAAAGTGCAAATGGATCCTTCTCCAGCGCGGGGAGGTAAAACGGAGAAGACGGAAGCGGCAAGTTGCCTTCCGAGAAGCGACCAGAGTCGGGCTCTGCGTTGAGGCCGCCCCCTGACCTGCAGCCTTTCGCGGCCCCCTGCGAGCCCCCCGCCGCAGCGTTTTCACTGCCGCCGCTTGCCCTGCCAGGGCCCTGGCTTTCATCTGGCCAAACGTCAGCACCAGCATCTTCCTCAAACAGCAGCATGAGACCCGAACAGCTGCTGCTCTCTCCGCCATGACCCTCGGCCGCTACGCCTCGCGTCTGAGGTCGTTTGCTCGAACTGCCGGCTACTCTGAAAAGAGACAGCCGTTCTGCGTCGTCCAAGTCTTGCGAGGAGGAGGAGCGGCAGTCCCCTTCGGAGGCCGCCCCCAGAGTTTTTCGGGAAGACGAAGCCTTTGGAGGTGCTGCGGAATCAGGAACGCTTTTCCTCCTCTTCAGGACGGAGGCATCGACATCTTCCCGGTGAAAATGAGGCCGGAGTCTCAGTTCGTAGCTGGAATCCCCCTAGTTCACATTAAAAGAAAAGTTATCAGCTTTTTTTCCCCCCACCTGCCGGCAATTACAGATCTGACCACTGTGACCCGACCGACCCCTACAGCAGCCAGACTGTTCTGTCCCTGCTTTATTGCAGAAAGACAAAAGTTAGAACTTGTCTGCGACCACTCGCTCGGCCCCAGCGCTCTGCACCCCAGAAAAAAGACTCCCCCAGCCTGACTTTCCTGCCTTCTGCAAGGGAAACCAAAAGCCAAATGAAGGCTTTGCAGACAACTCTGATCAACCCACGGTTTGCGAGCCACGGCCTTAACATTTGACAGGAAAAGCTCTCGTTCAAAATGTGTGTGATTCTGGTCACCGCACCGCAAAAAGGATATTATAGCATTGGAAAAAGTCCAGAAAAGGGCAACAAGAATGATTCAATGGTTGGAACACTTTCCCTATGAAGAAAGGTTGAAACGCTTGGGACTTTTTAGCTTGGAGAAACGTCGACTGCGGGGTGACATGATAGAGGTTTACAAGATAATGCATGGGATGGAGAAAGTAGAGAAAGAAGTCCTTTTCTCCCTTTCTCACAATACAAGAACTCATGGGCATTCGATGAAATTGCTGAGCAGACAGGTTAAAACGGATAAAAGGAAGTCCTTCACCCAAAGGGGTGATTAACGTGTGGAATTCACTGCCACAGGAGGGGGTGGCGGCTACAAGCATAGCCAGCTTCAAGAGGGGATTGGATAAACATATGGAGCAGAGATCCATCAGTGGCTATAAGCCACAGTGTGTATATGTGTGTGTGTGTTTGTGTGTGTATACACACACACACACATATTGGCCACTGCGTGACACAGAGTGTTGAACTGGAGGGGCCTGATCCAACATGGCTTCTCTTATGTTCTTATGTGTCTTGTTGGTAGGTACTGATTGAAGCACAAGGGGGGTTGATTCCAGTCCCCCCCCCCCCCCCCGCCACAGGAAGCCTGCTGGGTGACCCTGGGGGCCAACCCCTGTTCTGTCAGCCCCACCTGCCTAACGCGATGTGCCTGTTATGGGGAGAGAAAGGGAAGGCAATTGGAAGTTGCTTTGAGACTCCTTAAGGAAGACAACGTAAGGAAGTAGTCATGTATGGCTGTGAGAGCTGGACCATAAGGAAGGCCGAGCGCAGAAGAATAGATGCTTTTGAGCTGTGGTGCTGGAGAAGACTCTTGAGAGTCTCTTGGACTGCAAGAAGATCCAATCAGTCAGTCCTAAGGGAAATCAACCCAGACTGTTCCTTGGAAGGTCAGATGCTGAAGCTGAAGCTCCAATACTTTGGCCACCAAATGAGAAGGGAGCACTCCCTGGAGAAGACCCTGATGCTGGGAAAGACAGAAGGCAAAAGAAGAAGGGGCCGGCAAAAGATGAGATGGCTGGACAGCGTTACTGATGTAACAAACACGAATTTGAGCAGACTTCGGAGGATGGTGGAAGACTGGAGGGCCTGGCGTGACTTGGTCCACGGGGTTTTTAAGGCAAGAAACATTTAGATGTGGTTTGCCATTTTCTGCCTCTGTATAGTGACTTTGTATAGTCCCTTGGACTGCAAGAAGATCCAATCAGTCAGTCTTAAGGGAAATTAACCCTGATTGTTCCCTGGAAGGTCAGATGCTGAAGCTGAAGCTCAAATCCTTTGGCCACCCAATGAGAAGGGAACACTCCCTGGAGAAGACCCTGATGCTGGGAAAGACAGATGGCAAAAGAAGACAGTGGACAGTGTTAACGATATAACAAAAACGAATTTGAGCAGACTTCGGAGGATGGTGGAAGACAGGAGAGCCTGGCGTGACTTGGTCCAGGGGGTCACAGCGTGCGACTGAACAACAAGGAAGAGAAAGACAGCGTATAAATGCCTTGTGGAGAAACGCCATCTGAGAGTGTTGGTGCTTCATCCAAAAAGGCGGGGATCAGTAAATCCATTCAGCAGGCTTTGTAGCCTTCCCCTCACTCCCCCCCTCCCTTCCAGAGCCAAACCAACAACGCTAGGGGGAAAGTCTCCTAGAGAGGCAGGAAGGGCTGTTGTTCTTGCCATGTGCTAGGCAGGAAGAGTTTTCTCAGTTTGCAGCAGGCGCTCGGGAAGGGAGGCTGCTTGCCTGTGGGCTCCTGCCTGGGAGGCTCCAGGCAGTAAGACAAAGTAAGTCATTCTCTTAGGCAGATCAAGTATAGACCAGGGACAATACGATGCGTTTAAAAACCACCTTTATTTTGTTATGCTGTTTGCTGAGCTGTGTTGTGCTGTACTAGGCTGTGTTAACTTTTTAAAGGCAACTGTTTTTGGTTTGTTTTCCTTTTCCTATCTTTTTCTCTTTTTAAATAAATATATTTTTACTGTTTAAATGCTGGCAATCAATCTCTGTACCACCTAGATCCCCAGACCGCTTTAGACCACGCTGTTTTGAGAAGGGGGCCCCGGGGAAGGGGGAAGGCATGCAGTTGGATAAGGTGCCAATCCTCCAGGGGTGCCCCAAAGAAGTGCTGAGGTCTCTGTGAAACCCAAGTGCAGGGTGGCAGAGGACCTTGAGGCCTGGCCTCATAGCAGGAGAGGGGGGATTGGGAGTCCTGTTCCTCTCAATCTGAACCCCGGGACTGAGCAGGTGGTGGCAGCGCGCCCAAGGGGCAGGAGGGGAAATAGCTCCCTCCAGGAGTTGGCGACTCAATAGGGAGCTGATGGGACCGGGTCTGAAGGCAGAATCGGGCCGGTTCCGCCACACTTGGCGGCAGCGGTGGGATGAGAACAAACAGAGAACTTGATTGGCCAGGCATTTTTGGTTTTTGATGCGTGCAAGCACCCAGAGGAAGCAACAGCGGTTTTGTTTTCTTTTCGGGTCAACTGGAGTAGGGAAAGTTTAGTTAGTTAGGATGGAGCGTGCTAAGAGGCTGGAAATCCTGGAGATGACAAAGCCACAGCTCCAGGAAGAGTGTGCAAAGCACGGGCTGGAGTGTGACAACATGACTGTAGTAGATATGCAAGACCTCCTGTTGGAGTATCATCAGCATGCAGGGGCACTTGCAAAAATGTTCCCCACCCAGTCAGAAGAACTCTTGCGGTTACGGTTGGAATTGACAAGAATCCGTACCAAGGCGTACCAAGAGCGCAGACAGGAGGAACGAGAGAGAGAGGAACGACAAGCAGAGAGGGATGCGATCCGCAGACAGGAAGAAGCAGAGACCCGCCGGCAGGAGGAAAAAGAGAGAGCTGATATCCGCAGACGGGAACAAGAAGAGCAACGTCGCCATGAGCTTGAGGTGCTACGTCTGGAAGCTGAACTAAGCAAAGAGATCCAAGTCACGCCCAAAGACTTTGCAGTGTACAAGGAGGGGGAAGACCCCTCCACATACCTCTCCAACTTTGAGAGGGCAGCCAAACAGTGGGGGATTGCAGAGGAGGACTATATGTCTTACCTCTGTAGCAACCTGACTGGAGAGCTTTCCGCCATCTATTCCAGCGTGCCTGTGGAAGATGGGGGGATAACTTTTGCGGCCTATAAAGCCACTGTATTTAAAAGGTTTAAACTGGGGCCAGACCACTCCCGAAAGCAGTTCAGGGGTTTGGCTCCACAAGAAGGTAAATCCTATTCTGAATGTGGGGTAATGAAGGAACAAACAGTTCCAGTGTTATTGGGCCGGGATTTGGTGGTTGGCCAGTACTCTATCAATGCTGTAACCCACAGCCAAACCCTCAGGGGAAGGTGGGTGGAGGAAGGCAACTTTAAGGAAGCCACCTCACCTCCAACCAGGGAGGGGGAAATAACCCATGTTACTGAGGACGAAGAGAGGGCAGTCACCCAGGAGGGGGAGGGCCAGCCTATCTCAAGCCCTGGAGTAGGGTGTTCCCAAGGGGAAGAGGGGTGTAGCTTTCCCCAAGTGCAGCAAGAGGCTGTGGATGTTCCTAGCGAGGAAAGGAACCTGTCTAGCATAAAGGATGTGCATGCTGAAGAGACCAAGGTGGAGAGTGGAGATTTCACAGGAGGTTCTGAGAGCAGCAAGGCTAATGTGGGCTCAGAGGAGCACATAGCTGAAGGCTTGGGGGAACGGGAGCGGTTCCAGAAGGGGGTCCGGAGCGGCCTTAGGTTGGAACCGGTTCACCAAGTAGCTGTGGATCAGGAAGTGGGATCGTCCGAGACGCTCTCAAAACAGGTCGTCTTGAAGCAGGGCAGACAGGAGTCCTGGGAGGCTGTGGGACCTTCAAGGCAAGAGGGGGGTCAGTTTGGTAGTGCTGAAAAACCAACCGAGGGGACGGAGAACCCAAGCCAAACCCTCAGGGGAAGGTGGGGGGAGGAAGGCAACTTTAAGGAAGCCACCTCACCACCAACCAGGGAGGGGGAGGACCAGCCTGTCTCAAGCCCTGCAGGAGGGTGTGCCCAATGGGAAGAGGGGTGCCAATTTCCGCAAGGGCAGCGGGATGCTGTGGGACCTTCTAGGCAGGGAGGAGCTCAGTTGGCTGACACTGAAAAACCAACTGAGGGGGCGGAGAACCCAGATCAAACTTTGGCTGAGTGTCTTGGAAACAGTGGGACTAGGGGTGGCTTGAAGGAACAGATGATAGGAAGTCTGGGGGAGCCAGAAATGTTCCTGTCGGAGGTTCAAAGTGACCCTAGGCTGGAACCACTGTGTGAGGCGACAAAGGACCAGGAAGTGGAGTTCTCAGAAGTTGAGACAGGGGATAGGGTGATGGTTTCCCTGCCACTTCATACTGGTGAACGGAAAGTGGAATGGGAGGGACCCCATGTGATTGTGGATGACCTGGGCGATGCTACTTATGTGGTGGCTATGGAGAAGACGGGAAAGGCAGTTCAAGTGGTGCAGGTGGATGTACCACAGCCAGTCTCTGCGAGGTCCATGGTGTTGCATAGAGGTAGGAAGGAAGGAGACAAAAAGAAGCTGGGACAGCAATTGTTTGGAGCCCCAGAGGTAGTTTTCTGGGAGGACAGAGTGGACAGAGGGAACATTCCACCAATGAGGGATAAAGAAGGAGCAACTGTGTGGGAACTGGGCAGTTTCCAACGCCATATGTGGGGCCAGGGATTTCCTCCTTTGATGGACCACTCACCCCAGCAACAGCAGCAACGGAGGGAGAGCACCAAACTCCAGAGGTGGTCCTGGGAGACGGAGGAGTACATCTTAAAGACTGGACATTCCTTCTGAATGCAGCAATGCGACGTGTTGGCCAGAAGGGACATGGGCACCTAGGGTGCTGGACTTTATGTATTATTGGAGAAATACCTGAATGTTTGTGTAATGTTTTGGTTAACGGGTTTCTCCTTGTTTGTTTGGATTCTGCTACGGGGTCACCTCTGTAGGAGGCAACCCCTCCGGCTCAGAATTTAAGGAGGGGGAAGTGTGGAGAAACGCCATCTGAGAGTGTTGGTGCTTCATCCAAAAAGGCGGGGATCAGTAAATCCATTCAGCAGGCTTTGTAGCCTTCCCCTCACTCCCCCCCTCCCTTCCAGAGCCAAACCAACAACGCTAGGGGGAAAGTCTCCTAGAGAGGCAGGAAGGGCTGTTGTTCTTGCCATGTGCTAGGCAGGAAGAGTTTTCTCAGTTTGCAGCAGGCGCTCGGGAAGGGAGGCTGCTTGCCTGTGGGCTCCTGCCTGGGAGGCTCCAGGCAGTAAGACAAAGTAAGTCATTCTCTTAGGCAGATCAAGTATAGACCAGGGACAATACGATGCGTTTAAAAACCACCTTTATTTTGTTATGCTGTTTGCTGAGCTGTGTTGTGCTGTACTAGGCTGTGTTAACTTTTTAAAGGCAACTGTTTTTGGTTTGTTTTCCTTTTCCTATCTTTTTCTCTTTTTAAATAAATATATTTTTACTGTTTAAATGCTGGCAATCAATCTCTGTACCACCTAGATCCCCAGACCGCTTTAGACCACGCTGTTTTGAGAAGGGGGCCCCGGGGAAGGGGGAAGGCATGCAGTTGGATAAGGTGCCAATCCTCCAGGGGTGCCCCAAAGAAGTGCTGAGGTCTCTGTGAAACCCAAGTGCAGGGTGGCAGAGGACCTTGAGGCCTGGCCTCATAGCAGGAGAGGGGGGATTGGGAGTCCTGTTCCTCTCAATCTGAACCCCGGGACTGAGCAGGTGGTGGCAGCGCGCCCAAGGGGCAGGAGGGGAAATAGCTCCCTCCAGGAGTTGGCGACTCAATAGGGAGCTGACGGGACCGGGTCTGAAGGCAGAATCGGGCCGGTTCCGCCACATGCCTCTTGTTTCTTCTTCTTCTAAGATCGTCATCAGCTGCCTGGCAAAACAGTCTAGAGGGCCAACCGCCCTATTGCTGAAGTAACGGCCTCGACCCAGAGGCCACGTCAAGAGTTACAGAAACGGGGGAAGCAAAACTGCTCCAATAGATGCATAATTTAAAAACAAAACCAGTAAAAGCCTCCAGAAGGAAGAAACTAAATCCGGTGATCTCTATTCAGAACAGAGGGCTGCGAGGGGAGGGGGGATGTCTCTAATCAGGCTGCTTCTGTGCAGCTGAGGAACAGACGTGCCTCACGTAGCATAGCCTGCCCGTGCCGCTGCTAGGCAGGGAAGGGTTTGCAGCATCCAGGGGACACGGATGGAAGACCCTGGCAAGCCGTTCAGATCGCTGTGTGCGCACACCCCGGCTCCCAGGGGTTCCGATGCCCACGTACAGCGGAAGGCTGACGCAATGCACCCTGAGATGGCAGCAGAAGAGGGAGTCACTCAGGGTGAGCTGGAATGGTCTGTCGGATCAGCCCAAACCATCCTTGCAAACAGCAAAGGCTGATGAGAGGAGGAGGAGGAGAAGATGAAGATGATGATATTGGATTTATAATGCACCCTCCACTCTGAATCTCAGAGTGGCTTAGAATCTCTTTTCTCTTCCTCCTCCACAACGGACACCCTGTGAGGCAGGTGGGCCTGAGAGAGCTCCAACAGAAGCTGCACTTCCAAGGACAGAGTCTCAGAGCGGCTCACAATCTCCTTCACCTTCCCTCCCCCACAACAGACACCCTGTGAGGTAGATGAAGATATTGGATTTATATCCCGCCCTCCACTCCGAAGGGTCTCGGAGCGGCTCACAATCTCTTTTACCTTCCTCCCCCACAACAGACACCCTGTGAGGTGGGTGGGGCTGGAGAAGGTAGAGAAGAAGAAGGTGATATTGGATTTGTATCCCACCCTCCACTCTGAATCTCAGAGTCTCAGAGCGGCCTACAATCTCCTTTCCCTTCCTCCCCCACAACAGACACCCTGTGAGGTGGGTGGGGCTGAGAGAGCTCTCCCAGAAGCTGCCCTGTCAAGGACAGAATCTCAAAGCTGCCTACAATCTCCTTTCCCTTCCTCCCCCACACCCTGTGAGGTAGGCTTTGCTGAGAGAGCTCTGACAGAAGGTGCCCTTACAAGGACAGAATCTCAGAGTGGCTCACGGAGAGCCAGTTTGGTGTAGTAGAGAGCCAGTTAGGTGTAGTGGTTAAATGCATGGACTCTTGGGAGAACCGGGTTTGATTCCCCACTCCTCCACTTGCACCTGCTGCAATGGCCTTGGGTCAGCCATAGTTCTGGCAGAGGTTGTCCTTGAAAGGGCAGCTGCTGTGAGAGTTCTCTCAGCCCCCCCCCCCCCCAACTCACAGGGTATCTGTTGTGTGGAAGGAAGATAAAGGAGATTGTTAACTGCTCTGAGACTCTGAGATTCAGACTGGAGGGTGGGATACAAATCCAATATCATCTTCTTCTTCTCTACCTTCCCCCCCACAGCAGACACCCTGTGAGGTGGGTGGGGCTGAGAGAACTCTCCCAGCAGCTTCCCCTTCCAAGGACAGTTCTGCCAGAGCTATGGCTGACCAAAGGCCATTCCAGCAGCTGCAAGGGGAGGAGTGGGGAATCAAACCCGGTTCTCCCAGATAAGAGAGCTCTGGCTGACCCAAGACCATTCCAGCAGGTGCAAGTGGAGGACTGGGGAATCCAACCCGGTTCTCCCAGATAAGAGAGCCATGGCTGACCCAAGGCCATTCCAGCAGGTGCAGGTGGAGGAGTGGGGAATCCTACCCGGTTCTCCCAGATAAGAGAGCTCTGGCTGACCCAAGGCCATTCCAGCAGGTGCAGGTGGAGGAGTGGGGAATCAAACCTGGTTCTCCCAGATAAGAGAGCTCTGGCTGACCCAAGGCCATTCCAGCAGGTGCAGGTGGAGGAGTGGGGAATCAGACCCGCTTCTCCCAGATAAGAGAGCTCTGGCTGACCCAAGGCCATTCCAGCAGGTGCAGGTGGAGGAGTGGGGAATCAAACCTGGTTCTCCCAGATAAGAGAGCTCTGGCTGACCCAAGGCCATTCCAGCAGGTGCAGGTGGAGGAGTGGGGAATCAAACCTGGTTCTCCCAGATAAGAGAGCTCTGGCTGGCCCAAGGCCATTCCAGCAGGTGCAAGTGGAGGAGTGGGGAATCCAACCCGGTTCTCCCAGATAAGAGAGCTCTGGCTGGCCCAAGGCCATTCCAGCAGCTGCAAGTGGAGGAGTGGGGAATCCAACCCGGTTCTCCCAGATAAGAGAGCTCTGGCTGACCCAAGGCCATTCCAGCAGGTGCAAGTGGAGGAGGGGGGAATCAGACCCGCTTCTCCCAGATAAGAGAGCTCTGGCTGACCCAAGGCCATTCCAGCAGGTGCAGGTGGAGGAGTGGGGAATCAAACCTGGTTCTCCCAGATAAGAGAGCTCTGGCTGACCCAAGGCCATTCCAGCAGGTGCAGGTGGAGGAGTGGGGAATCAAACCTGGTTCTCCCAGATAAGAGAGCTCTGGCTGGCCCAAGGCCATTCCAGCAGGTGCAAGTGGAGGAGTGGGGAATCAAACCCGGTTCTCCCAGATAAGAGAGCTCTGCTGGCCCAAGGCCATTCCAGCAGCTGCAAGTGGAGGAGTGGGGAATCCAACCCGGTTCTCCCAGATAAGAGAGCTCTGGCTGGCCAAGGCCATTCCAGCAGGTGCAAGTGGAGGAGTGGGGAATCAAACCTGGTTCTCCCAGATAAGAGAGCTCTGGCTGGCCAAGGCCATTCCAGCAGGTGCAAGTGGAGGAGTGGGGAATCAAACCCGGTTCTCCCAGATAAGAGAGCTCTGGCTGGCCCAAGGCCATTCCAGCAGCTGCAAGTGGAGGAGTGGGGAATCCAACCGGTTCTCCCAGATAAGAGAGCTCTGGCTGGCCCAAGGCCATTCCAGCAGGTGCAAGTGGAGGAGTGGGGAATCAAACCCGGTTCTCCCAGATAAGAGAGCTCTGGCTGGCCCAAGGCCATTCCAGCAGCTGCAAGTGGAGGAGTGGGGAATCCTACCCGGTTCTCCAGATAAGAGAGCTCTGGCTGACCCAAGGCCATTCCAGCAGGTGCAGGTGGAGGAGTGGGGAATCAGACCCGCTTCTCCCAGATAAGAGAGCTCTGGCTGACCCAAGGCCATTCCAGCAGGTGCAGGTGGAGGAGTGGGGAATCAAACCCGGTTCTCCCAGATAAGAGAGCTATGGCTGACCCAAGGCCATTCCAGCAGCTGCAAGTGGAGGGAGTGGGGAATCAAGCCCGGTTCTCCCAGATAAGAGAGCTATGGCTGACCCAAGGCCATTCCAGCAGCTGCAAGTGGAGGAGTGGGGAATCAAGCCCGGTTCTCCCAGATAAGAGAGCTCTGGCTGACCCAAGGCCATTCCAGCAGCTGCAAGTGGAGGAGTGGGGAATCCAACCCGGTTTTCCCAGATAAGAGAGCTCTGGCTGGCCCAAGGCCATTCCAGCAGCTGCAAGTGGAGGAGTGGGGAATCAAACCCGGTTCTCCAGAGAAGAGAGCTCTGGCTGACCCAAGGCCATTCCAGCAGGTGCAAGTGGAGGAGTGGGGAATCAAACCCGGTTCTCCCAGATAAGAGAGCTCTGGCTGACCCAAGGCCATTCCAGCAGCTGCAAGTGGAGGAGTGGGGAATCAAACCCGGTTCTCCAGATAAGAGAGCTCTGGCTGACCCAAGGCCATTCCAGCAGGTGCAGGTGGAGGAGTGGGGAATCCAACCCGGTTCTCCCAGAGAAGAGTCGCGCACTCAACCACTACACAACACTGGCTGTCCAAAGCACAACCCCTCCAGTTCTCACTGCTCTATCTGGTGCTCCTGGGCTCAAATCTAGCCATTCACCTGCAGACTGGCCGGGCAACCCCAGAAACCGCTTCTGCAATCTCCTTCATAGAATAGTGAGCTGGTGCTCGTCAGAGCAGGCATTCCTGGAGAATTCCAGATGCAGCAGAACAGCTGGCCTTTGGTCCAGGTGCAGCAGTCAAAAAACGACCTGACCAAGGGAGCTCTGACTTTCCGGAACGCCTGGGCTGGGACTACGGAGAGGAATGGACTTGGCAAACGGCCTCCAAGGCCAACGGATGGGGGCCAACAGAAGAGGCTCACGTTCAACTTCTTGCATATTTATTTCATTTCGTTCCTAACCCGCTCTCCCCAAAACTGGCTTGAAAGTGAGACGAGTTGCGAAGTGAGCCCCCTTCCCAGATGCCTCGGAGAGGACAAGGGAGATCTGCTCAGCCTCTTGCCTTGCTTTCCCCTTCCCCACGACCAGGTACAAGAAAAATCCTTTCCTGAGCTCCTACATGATCCAGGCTGCTGCTATCCTTTGCGTGAGTGGCATTACACAGTATTATAGTTTGTGCTTGCAACTGGGTTTCTTAAGAAAAGATGTCGCTGTAAATCCCTTTTATAATTTACTTTAGTAGAAAAGTAACTAATAGGATTATAGAGTAGAATATCCTACGTTTGGGTGGGTTTCGTGAGTCTGGCTGACCTCCTTTGCTCTTTGCATTTCACAGAATCCTAGAGTTGGAAGGGACCTCCGGGACCTTCTAGTCCAACCCCCTGCACAATGCAGGAAACTCACAAACGCCTCCCCCTAAATTCACAGGATCTTCATTGCTGTCAAGTGGCCATCTAGCCTCTGTTGAAAAACCTCCAAGGAAGGAGAGCCCACCATAGATTGTTTAGAAGTAGAGTCTACTTAGAAGTAGAGGCCACAAGGTTTTTCCTATCACCATACTACTGCTAGGACAAGTCTGCTCCATCCTATAACCATACACTGGATTTTTCCTACCTAAATGCAGAACTTTACATTTATCCCTGTTAAAATTCATTTCAGAGAGTCAGTTTGGTGTAGTGGTGAAGTGCGTGGACTCTTATATGGGAGAACCGGGTTTGATTCCCCACTCCTCCACTGGCAGCTGCTGGAATGGCCTTGGGTCAGCCAGAGCTCTCTTATCTGGGAGAACTGGGTTTGATTCCCCACTCCTTCACTTGCAGCTGCTGGAATGGCCTTGGATCAGTCATAGCTATCCCCGGAAATTGTTCTTGAAAGGGAGGAAGGTAAAAAAGATATTGTGAGCTGCTCTGAGTCTCTGTCCTTGAAAGGGCAGCTTCTGGGAGAGTTCTCACAGCCCCACCCACTTCACAGGGTGTCGGTTGTGGGGGGAGAAGATATGAGAGATTGTAAGCCGCTCTGAGTCTCTGATTCAAGGAGAAGGGCGGGATATAAATCTGCAGTTTTCTTCTTCTTTATTGGTTTTAGCCCAGTTTTCCAGCAGCAGTTTGGGAGTGGGGGTCCAACCCAACGCCTCGAGTCCCAAGCTCCAACATTCCGAGTGTATTGCAAGTTTGACTCTGACAAAGGAAAGTGATGATCCAGAAGCACACGCAGCCCAGCAGGGAGAGGCCAGAGCCAACAGAACCATGTGACCAGAGAAGAGAGAGGAGCCCAGTCCCACCTCAGCGTTCTCAGCATTAGGAAGAACTTTCTGACTGTTAGAGCAGTTCCTCAGTGGAACAGGCTTCCTCCTTGGGAGGTGGTGGGCTCTCCTTCCTTGGAGGTTTTTCAACAGAGGCTAGATGGCCATCTGACAGCAATGAAGATCCTGTGAATTGAGGGGGAAGGGTTTGTGAGTTTCCTGCATTGTGCAGGGGGTTGGACTAGATGACATAAGAACATAAGAACATAAGAGAAGCCATGTTGGATCAGGCCAATGGCCCATCCAGTCCAACACTCTGTGTCACACAGTGGCAAAAAAATTTATATATACACACATACACTGTGGCTAATAGCCACTGATGGACCTGTGTTCCATATTTTTATCTAAACCCCTCTTGAAGGTGGCTATACTTGTGGCTGCCACCACCTCCTGTGGCAGCGAATTCCACATGTTAATCACCCTTTGGGTGAAGAAATACTTCCTTTTATCCATTTTAACCTGTCTGCTCAGCAATCCACTCCATGTTATACAGGAGGACGTCCCAAAGGCTAACTCACAGATTCTTAACCTCTGGCTGGCCCCAGAGCACAATAATTGCTGCAGGAGCTCACAACTTCAATGTCAGGAGCTGAAAAAGTAGAATTTTTGCTCACAAGGCTTTGCAGCTTAGAGGGAACGTTGGTCAGCAGTGGGGTCCCAAAAGAGAAGCCATGTTGGATCAGGCCAATGACCCATCCAGTCCAACACTCTGTATCACAGAAGAACATAAGAGAAGCCCTGTTGGATCAGGCCAATGGCCCCTCCAGTCCAACGCTCTGTGTCACAGAAGAACATAAGAGAAGCCCTGTTGGATCAGGCCAGTGGCCCCTCCAGTCCAACACTCTGTGTCACAGAAGAACATAAGAGAAGCCATGTTGGATCAGGCCAATGGCCCCTCCAGTCCAACTCTCTGTGTCACAGAAGAACATAAGAGAAGCCCTGTTGGATCAGGCCAGTGGCCCCTCCAGTCCAACACTCTGTGTCACATAAGAACATAAGAAAAGCCCTGTTGGATCAGGCCAATGGCCCATCCAGTCCAACACTCTGTGTCATATAAGAGAAGCCATGTTGGATCAGGCCAGAGGCCCCTCCAGTCCAACACTCTGTGTCATATAAGAGAAGCCATGTTGGATCAGGCCAGAGGCCCCTCCAGTCCAACACTCTGAGTCACATAAGAACATAAGAGAAACCCTGTTGAATCAGGCCAATGGCCCATCCAGTCCAACACTCTGTGTCACAGAAGAACATAAGAGAAGCCCTGTTGGATCAGGCCAGTGGCCCTTCCAGTCCAACACTCTGAGTCACATAAGAACATAAGAGAAACCCTGTTGGATCAGGCCAATGGCCCATCCAGTCCAACACTCTGTGTCACAGAAGAACATAAGAGAAGCCATGTTGGATCAGGCCAGAGGCCCCTCCAGTCCAACACTCTGTGTCATATAAGAGAAGCCATGTTGGATCAGGCCAGAGGCCCCTCCAGTCCAACACTCTGTGTCACATAAGAACATAAGAGAAGCCATGTTACATCAGGCCAATGGCCCCTCCAGTCCAATACTCTGTGTCACATAAGAACATAAGAGAAGCCATGTTGGATCAGGCCAAGGGCCCATCCAGTCCAACACTCTGTGTCACATAAGAGAAGCCCTGTTGGATCAGGCCACTGGCCCATCCAGTCCAACACTCTGTATCACACAGTGGCCAAAATACACACACACACACTGTGGCTAATAGCCACTGATGGACCTCTGCTCCATATGTTTCTCCAATCCTCTTTTGAAGCTGGCTATGCTTGTAGCCACCACCACCTCCTGTGGCAGTGAATTCCACGTGTTAATCACCCTTTGGGTGAAGAAGGACTTCCTTCTATCCATTTTAACCCGACTCCTCAGCAATTTCATTGAATGCCCACGAGTTCTTGTATTGTGAGAAAGGGAGCAAAGGACTTCCTTCTCTACCTTCTCCATCCCTGCTCAATGAGGAGGCAAGTGGGTCTACAGACTGTCGACCTACCTCTTCGTATCTCATCTGCTCTATCACTTTCATCACGCTAATGAAGTTGAGGCAGCGATCCGAGTGATCCACCAAGCGAGTAGGGAAAGGACGGTTCTGCCAAAGTCTCCACTCTGTCAGAGACAGCTCATGAACCTCTTCGGCTCGCAGGTCCTGGGATTTCAAAAACAGAAGGGATAATCAGTTCTAAGCCAGCAAGATACAAATGGCCTCGAGTTTCAGATTAGTGAAAAGAACCGTCTCCGTTAAAAGTTGATGTGACGTTTCTGTTTCAGTGTTGCTTAATTGTGTAACTCAGTTTCATTGCACACTTCACGATGTACAACTGTACGTGTTGTGTTGCTTTTTATAGTTCTGTACTCTACCTTGAGTCTCAGTGATTTTAAAAAGAAATGAAGTGAATAAATAAAATGAAATGAGGGTTTTCTTGCACTGATTTGCCAGAAAAAGGGTGAAAGCCTTGAATTACTGCATATAAACTGCGTCATGCATATCGTCTAGGCATTGCATAGATCAGGGGTGTCAAATATGCGGCCTGGGGGCCAAATCAGGCCCCCGGAGGGCTCCTAGGAGGCCCCTGAGCAACTGGCTGCTTCTTTCTCCCTCTCTTACTTCCTTCTGCATCACAGCTTGTTTTGCCAGACTTGCTCAATCGCACAGGAGCTACAGAGCAAGGCCTCCGTTTTCTCCATTGGCTTAAGCTCTTCCCTTGTGGTGGAAGGGTGGGAGCTTGCTTTGCCAGGCTCTCTGAATTGCACAGCAGAGCTACTGAGCCAAGCCTCTCTTCCTTCTATTGGCTGAGGCTCCTTCCTGTCCTGGTGCCCCGGGGAAGGAGGGAAAGAGCCAGAGCTTCCTTTGCCCAGTTTCCTGGATCCCATGAGAGAAATACAAAGAAAGTACCTTTAAGGCCAACGAGTGCTAATGTTTTAAGATTTAAAAAAAAATCTTTAACTGTGTTTTTCTTTGTCCTTTGTAAAGTTTATATCTCTGCTACCTAACCTTAAATAGGAACACACATGGCCTGGCCCAACAAGGTCTTATTTATGTCAGATCAAACCCTCATAATAAATAAGTTTGACACCCCTGGACTATAGGTTATGTTTGGGGAGGGACAGTGGCTCAGTGGTAGAGCATCTGCTTGGGAAGCAGAAGGTCCCAGGTTCAATCCCTGGCATCTCCAAAAAAGGGTCCAGGCAAATAGGTGTGAAAAACCTCAGCTTGAGACCCTGGAGAGCCATGAATGGGGCTGTGGCTCAGTGGTGGAGCATCTGCTTGGGAAGCAGAAGGTCCCAGGTTCAATCCCCGGCATCTCCAAAAAAAGGGTCCAGGCAAATAGGTGTGAAAAACCTCAGCTTGAGACCCTGGAGAGCCACTGCCAGTCTGAGTAGACAAGACTGCCTTTGATGGACCCAGGGTCTGATTCAGTATAAGGCAGCTTCATATGTCCATATGTCCACCAGGGTTTTTAATTTCATTTTTAGAGAAACACCACTATGTTCCACAATAAAGCAAGAGCATAACTTTTCCTGTTGGACCGTCAGAGAACATAAGAGAAGTCACGTTGGATCAGGCCAATGGCCCCTCCAGTCCAACACTCTGTGTCACACAGTGACCAAAAAACCCAGGTGCCATTAGGAGGTCCATCAGTGCAGCCAGGACACTAGAAGCCCTCCCACTGTCCCCCCACCATGCACCAAGAATACAGAGCATCACTGCCCCAGATAAGAAAGTTCAGGCACCTTAACGGTGGTGTGCGGTGGTCTCACAGATGTGGAAATCCTGAGCAGCCTTCCCTTTAATACTACGAAAGCTCAAAATCAACACGCGCCATTCCATTTCTCTGGGCCATATTTGATGTTGCTTATTTTCAGACCCCTCTTTAAGACGCATTCAAACATTAAGGAGGATGAGATGCATGCCGGATTCAAGCGGCCAATCAGAAGCTTGGAACTTGCCGGTAGAAAGGCAGGCAATTCCACCCAGCTCCTTCTCTTTAATGCACCCCCACGTTAAGCTAGTTTAACCCCAAGTTAAGCTAGTTTTTTTTCCTGACTGAAGAGGGTTTCCTGGGACAGTTCTGCTTCAGACCAGAACTACTCACATGTCAGAAGGATCCATCAAAGTCCGACTCACCGTTTTCTCCACGCCGTCTTCTAGTGTTTCAAAACTGCATCGAGGCATAACTGGTTGTTTGATTCCATCCTCAGCTTTCACTCTGTATGATTTCTTCCACACTTCAAACTCTTCTGCTGTAAGATACCAACTTTCAGATGAATCGGTTTGCTTTGCGCCTGTGAGTCGAGGGGGAGGGAGAAAAGACAAGCAAAGGCTGGCTTTAGAACATTTTTCTTCTCAATAAAACATCTTACACAGAGACAACTGTCACTGTTTGCCTGTGGACTTCTCTGTAATTCTTGTGTTCACAATATGGGTGTTTGGTTTCTGCTGGCCCATGCTGAAAAGTGGACCGGACTACACACGGAAGACAGAAAGAGCCAGTTTGGTGTAGTGGTTAAGTGCGTGTACCGTTATCTGGGAGAACCGGGTTTGATTCCCCACTCCTCCTCTTGCAGCTGCTGGAATGGCCTTGGGTCAGCCAGAGCTCTCTTATCTGGGAGAACTGGGTTTGATTCCCCACTCCTCCACTTGCAGCTGCTGGAATGGCCTTGGGTCAGCCAGAGCTCTCTTATATGGGAGAACCAGGTTTGCGTCCGCACTCCTCCACTTGCAGCTGCTGGAATGGCCTTGGGTAAGCCAGAGCTCTCTTATCTGGGAGAACCGGGTTTGATTCCCCACTCCTCCACTTGCACCTGCTGGAATGGCCTTGGGTCAGCCAGAGCACTCTTATATGGGAGAACCGGGTTCGATTCCCCTCTACTCCACTTGCACCTGCTGGAATGGCCTTGGGTCAGCCAGAGCTCTCTTATCTGGGAGAACCGGGTTTGATTCCCCACTCCTCCACTTGCACCTGCTAGCATGGCCTTGGGTCAGCCAGAGCTCTCTTATCTGGGAGAACCGGGTTTGATTCCCCACTCCCCCACCTGCACCTGCTGGAATGGCCTTGGGTCAGCCAGAGCTCTCTTATCTGGGAGAACCGGGTTTGATTCCCCACTCCTCCACTTGCACCTGCTGGAATGGCCTTGGGTCAGCCAGAGCTCTCTTATCTGGGAGAACCGGGTTTGATTTCCCACTCCCCCACCTGCACCTGCTGGAATGGCCTTGGGTCAGCCAGAGCTCTCTTATCTGGGAGAACCGGGTTTGATTCCCCACTCCTCCACCTGCACCTGCTGGAATAGCCTTGGGTCAGCCACAGCTCTCTTATCTGGGAGAACCGGGTTCGATTCCCCACTACTCCACTTGCACCTGCTGGAATGGCCTTGGGTCAGCCATAGCTCTGCAGATAAGAGCCTGCACACTTCAACACTACACCAAACTGGTTCTCACACTGTCTGTGGCCTTTTAAAAAGATCCTAGAACTACATGCCGCTGACTCTTCATTTTTTAAGAAGTGCTTTTCTGTCCCTGGCCCCACCCAGCCTGCGCCACAAGCTAGAAATTCTTAAGACTCCGGAGAATCTGCTTGCTTTGTCTAGGAATGCTGGCTTTGAGAGGCTCCCTAGCAGGACAACTGGAATACCTGGGCTACGCAGCCCTTCCCTCACAGCGCAGTCAGGCTCTTCTTGTATCTGAGGAGACTCTTTGCCACGCCCGCTCGGAGGGGCACAGGCCCTCCCCAATGCCTTCCGTGCCGTACTGAATCCGAAGGCTCCCTCGCTCTGAAGTACAGGGCAGCCTTGATCTTTGCAGCGGATGCTGGCAGCGGGAATTGTAAACACTTCACCGAGCAGGGGAAGGCCGCTTCGCTAACCTCAGAGGCTTGCGATTCGCTTGGCACTGAGCTACAAAAGAGGGCCACCTCTGCAGACTCCGTGCATCAATAGACAATTCTTCCGGTAGGTGGCTGAGGTGGCTGAGCGGGGGGCGGTTTTGTTCCCTCATGCGTCTGGCTTCCTTCTTTGTGACAAGGACAGTGCTGGCCTACTCAAAAAGGAGCCTGTAGTTTTCATCTCTACCCCAGATCCCTTTCCCAGAATGCAATTTGTACAGAACTTCGACCGCAAATTGGGCATGCCTAGAGCCACGTCTTTTGTGCTTTCTGCCATGTTCTTTCTAGTCTGTTGTGTTCCACTTCTCTTCATTCGACAGACACTAAACATCCACAGTATTCCAATGCATTTCATAGAATCCTAGAGCTGGAAGGGACCTCCAGGTTCATCTAGTCCAACTCCCTGCACAGTGCAGGAAACTCACAAACACCTCCCCCTATATTCACAGGATCTTTATTGCTGTCAGATGGCCATCTAGCCTCTGCTTAGAAACCTCCAAGGAAAGAGAGCCCACCACCTCCTGAAGAATCCTAGAGTTGGAAGGGACCTCCAGGGTCATCTAGTCCAACCCCCGGCACAATGCAGGAAACTCACAAACACCTCCCCCTAAATCCACAGGATCTTCATTGCTGTCAGATGGCCATTCAGCCTCTGTTGAAAAACCTCCAAGGAAGGAGAGCCCACCACCTCCCGAGGAAGCCTGTTCCACTGAGGAACCGCTCTAACGGTCAGGAAGTTCTTCTTAACGTTGAGTTGGAAACTCTTTTGATTTAATTTCAACCCACTGGTTCTGGTCCTACATTCTGGGGCCACAGAAAACAATTCCACAACATCCTCTCTATCCTCTCTTTTATAATAGTGTATCAGAATAATGTTTTATATTGACATACTCAAATGAGGGATATTGGCAATTTATCTCATTACACATACCTAACCCATTTTCATTTTATGTATTCTTGTATGTTTTCTAATGGCAGACTAGAATGATGTTTAAAATGTATAGATTGATGTTGATACGTAAATTAGGTGGACTGCAACTAGGATTCACCTAGATTTGCAGAAGCACCAATTGGCATAGAGCCAGTTTGGTGTAGTGGTTAAGTGTGCGGACTCTTATCTGGGAGAACCGGGTTTGATTCCCCACTCCTCCACTCGCAGCTGCTGGCATGGCCTTGGGTCAGCCAGAGCTCTCTTATCTGGGAGAACCGGGTTGGATTCCCCACTCCTCCACTCGCAGCTGCTGGCATGGCCTTGGGTCAGCCATAGCTCTCTTATCTGGGAGAACCGGGTTGGATTCCCCACTCCTCCACTCGCAGCTGCTGGCATGGCCTTGGGTCAGCCATAGCTCTCTTATCTGGGAGAACCGGGTTGGATTCCCCACTCCTCCACTCGCAGCTGCTGGCATGGCCTTGGGTCAGCCATAGCTCTGGCAGAGGTTGTCCTTGAAAGGGCAGCTGCTGTGAGAGCCCTCTCCAGCCCCACCCACCTCACAGGGTGTCTGTTGTGGGGGAGGAAGGTAAAGGAGATTGTGAGCCGCTCTGAGACTCTTTGGAGTGGAGGGCGGGATATAAATCCAATATCTTCATCTACCTCACAGGGTGTCTGTTGTGGGGGAGGAAGGGAAAGGAGATTGTGAGCCGCTCTGAGACTCTTCGGAGTGGAGGGTGGGATAGAAATCCAATATCTTCTTCTTCTTCTTTATTACCTTTTATGGCTCTCCAGACCAAATGGCCAAGCCACACTGCATTACCATGTGACCAGTCTGCAGACTCACTCAACAAACTGCTTGTATTACAGCCCACAACGCCTGATCCCCACGTCTAATGAAGTGTGCTTAGAGAGCACACGAAAACTGATGTTCTGAATAGAACTTGGTTGGTCTTAAAGGTGCACCTTGGCTCCTGCTTTGTTCAACTGCTTCATACCCACTTGGATGTATCTACTGGATTACATCCAGACTGCTCCAGTAAGGGTGGCATTTACCCCCAGAAAGAGTTATTCAGGGCTAGTCTGCCTCTGATCCTGAGCTATTCAGGGGTAGTCTGGACGCCTGCCTTTAAGTGGGAAAATTAGAGAAAGCTAGGAATTTTGGACTGACATGGCTGATGACTGAATAATTTTTGGCACTACTGGACCTAGAAAATTGCACACAGCACGCAAGATTGGTTCCCAGAAGAAGTTTCTGAGATCCAAAATGGCTTGCAAAGTGGACCCGTTCTCCATTGGACCTTTTTTCCAAAAACATCGCAATAAATATAATATAGCGGCTTTAAGCCACATAAGGACAGTAGGAGCATTGGGAAACTTAAGAGGTTTTAACTTTGTGCACGACTGAGATGCTGTGTACTGTTGATACTCTTTTTGTATTTTGTCATTTATTATTCATAGCAAGTCAGAATTGTGTTTTACACGGAGTTTTTTTTTTCTTTTTCCTTTGCTGTGGCTTAGTTTCTCCTCCATAGTCCCGTCTCTACCTTGAACCTAAGCCAGCAGATCACCACACCTGAATCCTGTTAATCAAGTTTGGTGTAGTGGTTAAGTGTGCAGACTCTTATCTGGGAGAACCGGGTTGGATTCCCCACTCCTCCACTTGCAGCTATTGGAATGGCCTTGGGTCAGCCAGAGCTCTGGCAGAGGTTGTCCTTGAAATGGCAGCTGCTGTGAGAGCCCTCTCAGCCACACCCACCTCACAGGGTGTCTGTTGTGGGGGAGGAAGGTAAAGGAGATTGTGAGCTGCTCTGAGAATCTTCGGAGTGGAGGGCAGGATATGAATCCAATATCTTCATCTACCTCACAGGGTGTCTGTTGTGGGGGAGGAAGGGAAAGGAGATTGCGAGCTGCTCTGAGACTCTTCGGAGTGGAGGGCGGGATATAAATCCAATATCTTCATCTACCTCACAGGGTGTCTGTTGTGGGGGAGGAAGGGAAAGGAGATTGTGAGCCGCTCTGAGACTCTTCGGAGTGGAGGGCGGGATATAAATCCAATATCTTCATCTACCTCACAGGGTGTCTGTTGTGGGGGAGGAAGGGAAAGGAGATTGTGAGCCGCTCTGAGACTCTTCGGAGTGGAGGGCGGGATATAAATCCAATATCTTCATCTACCTCACAGGGTGTCTGTTGTGGGGGAGGAAGGGAAAGGAGATTGCGAGCTGCTCTGAGACTCTTCGGAGTGGAGGGCGGGATATAAATCCAATATCTTCATCTACCTCACAGGGTGTCTGTTGTGGGGGAGGAAGGGAAAGGAGATTGTGAGCCGCTCTGAGACTCTTCGGAGTGGAGGGCGGGATATAAATCCAATATCTTCATCTACCTCACAGGGTGTCTGTTGTGGGGGAGGAAGGGAAAGGAGATTGTGAGCCGCTCTGAGACTCTTCAGAGTGGAGGGCGGGATATAAATCCAATATCATCATCTACCTCACAGGGTGTCTGTTGTGGGGGAGGAAGGGAAAGGAGATTGCGAGCTGCTCTGAGACTCTTCGGAGTGGAGGGCGGGATATAAATCCAATATCTTCATCTACCTCACAGGGTGTCTGTTGTGGGGGAGGAAGGGAAAGGAGATTGTGAGCCGCTCTGAGACTCTTCGGAGTGGAGGGCGGGATATAAATCCAATATCTTCATCTACCTCACAGGGTGTCTGTTGTGGGGGAGGAAGGGAAAGGAGATTGCGAGCTGCTCTGAGACTCTTCGGAGTGGAGGGCGGGATATAAATCCAATATCTTCATCTACCTCACAGGGTGTCTGTTGTGGGGGAGGAAGGGAAAGGAGATTGTGAGCTGCTCTGAGACTCTTCGGAGTGGAGGGCGGGATATAAATCCAATATCTTCATCTACCTCACAGGGTGTCTGTTGTGGGGGAGGAAGGGAAAGGAGATTGCGAGCTGCTCTGAGACTCTTCGGAGTGGAGGGCGGGATATAAATCCAATATCTTCATCTACCTCACAGGGTGTCTGTTGTGGGGGAGGAAGGGAAAGGAGATTGTGAGCCGCTCTGAGACTCTTCGGAGTGGAGGGCGGGATATAAATCCAATATCTTCATCTACCTCACAGGGTGTCTGTTGTGGGGGAGGAAGGGAAAGGAGATAGTGAGCCTCTTAAACTCTTCGGAGTGGAGGGTGGGATATAAATCCAATATCTCCATCTACCTCACAGGGTGTCTGTTGTGGGGGAGGAAGGGAAAGGAGATTGCGAGCTGCTCTGAGACTCTTCGGAGTGGAGGGCGGGATATAAATCCAATATCTTCATCTACCTCACAGGGTGTCTGTTGTGGGGGAGGAAGGGAAAGGAGATTGTGAGCCGCTCTGAGACTCTTCGGAGTGGAGGGCGGGATATAAATCCAATATCTTCATCTACCTCACAGGGTGTCTGTTGTGGGGGAGGAAGGGAAAGGAGATAGTGAGCCTCTTAAACTCTTCGGAGTGGAGGGTGGGATATAAATCCAATATCTCCATCTACCTCACAGGGGGTCTGTTGTGGGGGAGGAAGGGAAAGGAGATTGCGAGCTGCTCTGAGACTCTTCGGAGTGGAGGGCGGGATATAAATCCAATATCATCATCTTCTTTTCGGCATATAAAAATACTGCATTTTTCTGCCACAAATCTACTGCCAATCAATGTCAACGGGTGAATGCAAATTTCAGAGAGGGAAAAATCACCTTGGTGTCAGCACAAAAACCATGAAGGCCACCGCAGCTTACCAGCGCCAGCGTAACCGGGAAGCCACTTCTGCTGCAGGGAGAGGGCTCTTCCGCCTGTGGGGCTGGGCGGGGAATGGTCTTGCTCACATGCTGGGGGTGTGATCAGCATCCGGTGCATCTTGGGGTTGACGCCTTCAGGAATCATCCGTGGGCTGTGCTGGTAAAAGCGGAGTACTTTGTTCTCAGAAATGGCTTTGAAAAGGCTTCTTTTATTCGACTGGCTTTGGTTGTAAGTCTGAAAAAGGAATACAATGTAGAAGTTACTCTATTGGTTACCTGCACTCTGTTCTTACCGATCAAAATAAGGAGGCCTTCCATATGGACAAGCAATGTTAAGGGGTTTTTTGAGAACTACCACCAACTTTTATTTAGCAACTACAATATTTTAGTTGCTTCCTGGTTCCAAACTGCAAACCCCTTTAAAACACAAAGAAGAAGAAGATGATATTGGATTTATACCCTGCCCTTCACTCTGAATCTCAGAGTCTCAGAGCGGCTTGCAATCTTCTTTACTTTCCTCCCCCACAACAGACACCCTGTGAGGTAGGGGAGGCTGAGAGAGCTCTGACAGAAGCTGCCCTTTCAAGGACAGCTCTGCGAGAGCTCTGGCTGACCCAAGGCTATTCCAGCAGCTGCAAGGGGAGGAGTGGGGAATCAAACCTGGTTCTCCCAGATAAGAGAGCTCTGGCTGACCCAAGGCCATTCCAGCAGGGGCAAGTGGAGGAGTGGGGAATCAAACCCAGTTCTCCCACATAAGAGAGCTCTGGCTGACCCAAGGCCATTCCAGCAGCTGCAAGTGGAGGAGTGGGGAATCCAACCTGGTTCTCCCAGATAAGAGAGCTCTGGCTGACCCAAGGCCATTCCAGCAGGTGCAAGTGGAGGAGTGGGGAATCAAACCTGGTTCTCCCAGATAAGAGAGCTCTGGCTGACCCAAGGCCATTCCAGCAGGTGCAAGTGGAGGAGTGGGGAATCCAACCCGGTTCTCCCAGATAAGAGAGCTATGGCTGACCCAAGGCCATTCCAGCAGCTGCAAGTGGAGGAGCGGGAAATCAAACCTGGTTCTCCCAGATAAGAGTCTGTGCACTCAACCACTGCACCAAAAGCCACTCTGCAAGTCAACATAGCAACAATCTCAAACAGAAATAACCCCCATGGAAAAAATCTCATTGCCTTCACTGGGCGTGGTCACAGGTAACTGTGCCAAATGAGATTCAGGTGGGTGGGGCCTGAAGCAGGAGAACAAAGCTGATACCCAGAATAAAACTTGGTTGAACCTATGAAGCTGCCTTCTACTGAATCAGACGCTGGGTCCATCAAAGTCAGTCTTGTCTCCTCAGACTGGCAGCGGCTCTCCAGGGTCTCAAGCTGAGGTTTTTCACACCTACTTGCCTGGACCCTTTTGAGTTGGAGATGCCAGGGATTGAACCTGGGACCTTCTGCTTCCCAAGCAGATGCTCTACCACTGAGCCACCATCCCTCCCCTGACCAGCAGTGGCTCTCCAGGGTCTCAAGCTGAGGTTTTTCATGCCTACTTGCCTGGACCCTTTTTAGTTGGAGATGCCGGGGATTGAACCTGGGACCTTCTGTTTCCCAAGCAGATGCTCTACCACTGAGCCACCATCCCTCCCCTGCTCTCCAGGGTCTCAAGCTGAGGTTTTTCACACCTATTTGCCTGGACCCTTTTTGGAGATGCCAGGGATTGAACCTGGGACCTTCTGCTTCCCAAGCAGATGCTCTACCACTGAGCCACTGTCCCTCCCCTGCTCTCCAGGGTCTCAAGCTGAGGTTTTTCACACCTATGTGCCTGGACCTTTTTTGGAGATGCCAGGGATTGAACCTGGGACCTTCTGCTTCCCAAGCAGATGCTCTACCACTGAGCCACTGTCCCTCCCCTGCTCTCCAGGGTCTCAAGCTGAGGTTTTTCACACCTATGTGCCTGGACCCTTTTTGGAGATGCCAGGGATTGAACCTGGGACCTTCTGCTTCCCAAGCAGATGCTCTACCACTGAGCCACTGTCCCTCCCCTGCTCTCCAGGGTCTCAAGCTGAGGTTTTTCACACCTATGTGCCTGGACCCTTTTTGGAGATGCCAGGGATTGAACCTGGGACCTTCTGCTTCCCAAGCAGATGCTCTACCACTGAGCCACTGTCCCTCCCTTGGTCTTAAAGGTGCCTGACCGGACTCAGACTTTGTCCAGCCAAATAAGGATTGCGTTTTAAACCGGCCTTGAAGTTCTTCGCGTGGGGTCTGTGACCCAAGGAACATTTTGAAAAGTTGCAGTCTGCTGTGAAGCAGCCCTTTCTACCCCTCGTTCTTTTGTCTGCATGAATCAGCGTGAAAGCAGAAAGGAACACTGAGAAATACTTCTTAGGTGTTGATTCTAATCAGCACCAGTCGACAAAAAACAGCAGACGTGATCCACTTTTACAATTTACCGATTTGGGGTGACAAGAGTTAAGGTTAAAAGAAAGCACATTGCTTTCTAAGATCAAAAGTTAGATGCCTAAGAAACTTATGCTGCACCCTCTGAAATTTTGCATAAATACCATTCAGTCTTAAATGGATCCAAATAAGAACATAAGAGAAGCCATGTTGGACCATCCAGTCCAACACTCTGTGTGACGCAGTGGCCAAAAAACCCCAGGTGCCTTCAGGAGGTCCATCAGTGGGGCCAGGACACTAGAAGCCCTTCCACTCTTGCCCCCCTCAAGCACCAAGAAGACAGAGCATCCCTGCTCTAGACATAAGAACATAAGAGAAGCCATGTTGGACCATCCAGTCCAACACTTTGTGTCACCTAGTGGTCAAAAAAACCCAGGTGCCTTCAGGAGGTCCATCAGTGGGGCCAGGACACTAGAAGACTTCCCACTGTTGCCCCTCCAAAGCACCAAGAATACAGAGCATCACTGCCCCAGACACAAGAACATAAGAGAAGCCATGTTGGATCAAGCCAATGGCCCATCCAGTCCAACACTCTGTGTTACGCAGTGGCCAAAAAAACCCAGGTGCCTTCAGGAGGTCCATCAGTGGGGCCAGGACACTAGAAGCCCTTCCACTCTTGCTCCCCTCAAGCACCAAGAAGACAGAGCAACCCTGCTCTAGACATAAGAACATAAGAGAAGCCATGTTGGACCATCCAGTCCAACACTTTGTGTCACGTAGTGGTCAAAAAAACCCAGGTGCCTTCAGGAGGTCCATCACTGGGGCCAGGACACTAGAAGACTTCCCACTGTAGCCCCTCCAAAGCACCAAGAATACAGAGCATCACTGCCCCAGACATAAGAACATAAGAGAAGCCATGTTGGATCAAGCCAATGGCCCATCCAGTCCAACACTCTGTGTCACGCAGTGGCCAAAAAAACCCAGGTGCCTTCAGGAGGTCCATCAGTGGGGCCAAGACACTAGAAGCCCTTCCACTGTTGCTGCCCGCAAGCACCAAGAATACAGAGCATCACTGCCCCAGACAGAGAATTCCAACAATACGCTGCGGCTAATAGCCACTGATGGACCTCTGCTCCATATACTTATCCAATCCCTTCTTGAAGCTCTCTATAATGAATAATAATTAAAATCAGTATTTCCTCCGCCCCCAATAATGGTTTATATTATCTTTATTTAAGCAAGGACACTTTTCTGACTAGTCACATAAGCACATTCAAGTCCACAAAACCATTGGTCTGATGCTGTATCTTTCAGTTTCTTATCTCTCACTGATACAGCAGCAAATAGATTTGGGTGAATGTTGCTGGGAAGGTAAGAAGGATCAAATTAACAGTTTCCATGTACGTCTTGCTGCTGGGCGTGATAGATGGATGAACTTCTTTATGTCTGCTCAGCTCACCCGCTCTTCCCGTCCTTCCGAAAGGATGACGACTATTCGGCCTTGCCGCTTGCGTCCAGTTCGGCCCATTCGCTGGACAAGACGGATTGGGCTTTTCTGAGCATCAAAGCAGACAATGAGATCAACTTCTCCAATGTCTAGCCCTTCTTCTCCTACGCATGTGGAGACCAACGTGTTGTAGCCACCTGCACGAAACCGTTTCACCACCTAAGAAAAAAGGATTGAAATGCTTGAAATTCTGCTTTACGGAGCTCTCTTCCAAGAAGACAGAGCATCACTGCCCCAGATAGAAGAACATAAGAGAAGCCATGTTGGATCAGGCCAGTGGCCCATCCAGTCAAACACTCTGTGTCACATAAGAATGTAAGAGAAGCCATGTTGGATCAGGCCAATGGCCCCTCCAGTCCAACACTCTGTGTCAAATAAAAACATAAGAGAAGCCCTGTTGGATCAGGCCAGTGGCCCCTCCAGTCCAACACTCTGTGTCACATAAGAACATAAGACAAGCCATGTTGGATCAGGCCAATGGCCCCTCCAGTCCAACACTCTGTGTCACATAAGAACATAAGAGAAGCCATGTTGGATCAGGCCGATGGCCCCTCCAGTCCAACACTCTGTGTCACATAAGAACATAAGAGAAGCCATGTTGGATCAGGCCAATGGCCCCTCCAGTCCAACACTCTGTGTCACATAAGAACATAAGAGAAGCCCTGTTGGATCAGGCCAGTGGCCCATCCAGTCAAACACTCTGTGTCACATAAGAACATAAGAGAAGCCCTGTGGGATCAGGCCAATGGCCCCTCCAGTCCAACACTCTGTGTCACATAAGATCATAAGAGAAGCCATGTTGGATCAGGCCAATGGCCCCTCCAGTCCAACACTCAGTGTCACATAAGAACATAAGAGAAGCCCTGTTGGATCAGGCCAATGGCCCCTCCAGTCCAACACTCTGTGTCACATAAGAACATAGGAGAAGCCATGTTGGATCAGGCCAATGGCCCATCCAGTCCAACACTCTGTGTCACATAAGAGAAGCCCTGTTGGATCAGGCCAGTGGCCCCTCCAGTCCAACACTGCGTGTCACATAAGAACATAAGAGAAGCCCTGTTGGATCAGGCCAATGGCCCCTCCAGTCCAACACTCTGTGTCACATAAGAGAAGCCCTGTTGGATCAGGCCAATGGCCCCTCCAGTCCCACACTCTGTGTCACACAGTGGCCAAAAAAACCCAGGTGCCATCAGGAGGTCCATTAGTGGGGACAGGACACTAGAAGCCCTCTCACTGAGCACCCCACTGAGCATTCTGTCTATGTGTAAGGATGGGCAAATTGAAAAAAAATGCAGTTCGTGATTTGTGGCTGAACCACAAAGTGAACTGGAAAGTCAATCGTGAACCCAACCAGCTTGTAGCCCTGCAGCTCCTGCAATAACCGCCCACCACCGCCCCCGCAATCTGTCACACCCCCTCAGGGCGCCCCCTCTTTTCCTGTCCTTCGCCTCCCCATCATGTGTGATCAGAGCACGTCGTGCGTGGGCCCTGCCAGCTGCAACGCGGTGTTCAAGGAACGGGCTGGAGGTTTCTCCTCCCTCTTTTCCGGAACCGGAAGGGAGGGGGAGCCAAGCCTTCTCCAGTGCATCCTTCTAAAGATAAGATGCACTCTGCGTCGCAGCTGTCAGAGCCCAGGCGCAATGTGCTCTAATTGTGCAGGGAGAGGAGGCGACGGGAAGGAAAGGAGGGGGTAGGGGTGCCCTCGAAGAGGGGGGGGTGCAATGGAGGGGAGGCAAAGGGATGGGAAGGGAAAGGTGCGGCGGCAGTGGTGATGGTTGCTGGCGGAAGAGGCAGGTAAAACACCGGAGGGGTGCCCAATTCAGCGTTCCCACCTTCCTGGCACCCTAGGCAACCACCTAGTTTGCCTAGTGGGCGAGTTGGACCTGGCAATAGCATGGCTGACCCAAGGCCATTCCAGCAGCTGCAAGTGGAGGAGTGGGGAATCAAACCCGGTTCTCCCAGATAAGAGAGCGCTGGCTGACCCAAGGCCATTCCAGCAGGTGCAAGTGGAGGGGTGGGGAATCAAACCCGGTTCTCCCAGATAAGAGAGCTCTGGCTGACCCAAGGCCATTCCAGGAGGTGCAAGTGGAGGAGTGGGGAATCAAACCCGGTTCTCCCAGATAACAGAGCTATGGCTGACCCAAGGCCATTCCAGCAGCTGCAAGTGAAGGAGTGGGGAATCAAACCCGGTTCTCACAGATAAGAGAGCTATGGCTGACCCAAGGCCATTCCAGCAGCTGCAAGTGGAGGAGTGGGGAATCAAGCCCGGTTCTCCCAGATAAGAGTCTGCACACTTAACCACTGCACCAAAAGGCAGGGTTTGAAAGATGAACTGCTAATCACTGAAGAAGACCACAGATTTATACCCCACCCTTCTCTCTGAATTAGAGTCTCAGAGTGGCTCAAAATCTCCTATATCTTCTCCCCCCACAACAGACACCCTGTGAGGTGGGTGGGGCTGGAGAGGGCTCTCACAGCAGCTGCTCTTTCAAGGACAGAGTCTCAGAGCAGCCTACAATCTCCTTTCCCTTCCTCCCCCACAACAGACACCCTGTGAGGTGAGTGGGGCTGAGAGAGCTCTTACAGCAGCTGCCCTTTCAAGGACAGAGCCTCAGAGCAGCCCTCTCAGCCGCACCCACCTCACAGGGTGTTTGTTTTGGGGGAGGAAGGGAAAGGAGATTGTGAGCCGTTCTGAGACTCTGTCCTTGAAAGGGCAGCTGCTGTGAGAGCCCTCTCAGCCCCACCCGCCTCATACGGTTTTTGTTGTGGGGGAGGAAGGGAAAGGAGATTGTGAGCCGCTCTGGGACTCTTCGGAGTGGAGGGCAGGATATAAATCCAATATCTTCATCTACCTCACAGGGTGTCTGTTGTGGGGGAGGAAGGGAAAGGAGATTGTGAACTGCTCTGAGACTCTTGGGAGTGGAGGGCGGGATATAAATCCAATATCTTCATCTACCTCACAGGGTGTCTGTTGTGGGGTGGGAAGAGAAAGGAGATTGTGAGCCGCTCTAAGACTCTTCGGAGTGGAGAGTGGGATATAAATCCAATATCTTCATCTACCTCTCAGGGTGTCTGTTGTGGGGGAGGAAGGTAAAGGAGATTGTGAACTGCTCTGAGACTCTTGGGAGTGGAGGGCGGGATATAAATCCAATATCTTCATCTACCTCACAGGGTGTCTGTTGTGGGGGAGGAAGGGAAAGGAGATTGTGAGCGCTCTGAGACTCTTCAGAGTGGAGGGCGGGATATAAATCCAATATCTTTTTCTTCTTTGCCCGCCAGGTTCTCTGGCCAGTCGTCGTCCCTCGTTACCTCCAACTGCTCCTTCTGCGTGAAGCCTTTGGCGCTCTTCCCTGTGGAATGCCCCACAAAAGCCATCACCCTCACGATGGGGTGGTGTCTGCTCAGCATCTCCGCGATCTCGTGCACGCTGTCTCGGAAAGAGGAGAAGATCATGACTCGGGTATTGCCAGGCCTGCTGTCCACGGGCTTCTGGTCTATTTAAGAGAGGGGGGAATCAAGGAAACCATCCGAAGACAGAGATTTAGGTTTGTGCCACCCGAACGACTAACAGTTTTTTAAACAAACAAACATTCTTTCTTCTTTTTCTGGGCTAGAGTTCCCAAATAACCAGGAGTCTTGCAGCGCCACAAAGACTAGCCTGATTCCTGTGGTAGCTAAGGGTGGAATTCTAGCAGGAGCTCCTTTGAATATGAGGCCACACCTCCTGATGTAGCCAATCCTCCAAGAGCTTACAAAAGAGAGCCTTGTAAGCTCTTGGAGGATTGGCTACATCAGTGGGTGTGTGGCCTAATATGCAAAGGAGCTCCTGCCGGAATTCCACCCCTGTTGGTCCCCATCCTATCGGAATCAGGTGGAGCCGGCAGGTCTCCTCAAGGCCAGTCACCCAGAATAGAGGAGGGGGTGCTAAAAAATTAATTGTCCTGGGTGTCAAATGGGCTAACGATGCCGCTGTGTGCGTGTGTGTGAAATTTTAAGTCTGGTTTATTGTTCTGCCATCTTGGGGACCCTGTTGGATTGACAGGCATAAAAAAAATTAAATGTTTCAAAGAGATGACTTTTCACAACTTATCTCTGAAAGCAAAAGAGGCAGAATTCGTTAATCGACAGACTGGTAAAATCAGCTCTGCAGAGAGAGGAGACTTCTTTTACGATAAACGGAAATCCTGCCAAAAATGAAGGGATTTTTAAAACGGGAGAAACTTGGAGCACATTAAAGTGCCTTAGAAAGCAGCAGACCGTGGGTTTCCCAAAGTCAATCTTGTCTACTCAGTCTGCCAGTGGCTCTCCAGGTTCTCAGACTGGAGTTGTTCATATCACCTGTTACCTGATCCTTTTAACCGGAGACGCCAAGATTGAACTGGGGACCTTTTCAGGCAAAAAAAAAAAAAAAAGGGGCAGGGGGGAGAGCACTATCTCTGAGCTACAGATCCAAGCCAAGTGTAAGGGTGTTTTTACTCTCCACATTGGGAACTCACCTTTTGCATTACCTAACGTTCTCACAACTGTTTTGCATTGTTGCTGCCCAAAGCATCTACATTTGTTTTGGTGAGATGAGTTTTGGAGCTGCTGCTGCAACGTTTTTCTCCACACTAGTTCTGATCTGGTCTTTTCTCTACAGGCGTTTCAAACTTGCATTGTAGACGTTTTCATGCGTTTTAAAAGACTCCTCCAAAAGCCACTGCAAGGTGCGCTAATTTGCATGAGAACTGACAGCACTTGAAATGTTTACATATCATTGCTTGCCTCATCTAGTGATTTAAGTTTGTATTGTTTTTGCAGTGTTGACACGATTTCCAAGCAATCGTATACATTCAGCTAAGCGCTGGTATTCCGGCTGCCCTCTGATCAGAGACCCCCCCCCCCCCCCAATTGAAACGCTTCAATGTAAAAGGAAAATAATTAAAGCAGAACAGTGGCAGGAGATCTGAAGACTCTAAAACTCTGGATCAAACTGAATGTAAAAATACCCTAAGTCTCCAATGAAGCAGGCGAGAACATAAGAACATAAGAGAAGCCATGTTGGATCAGGCCAATGGCCCATCCAGTCCAACACTCTGTGTCACATAAGAACATAAGAGAAGCCCTGTTGGATCAGGCCAGTGGCCCATCCAGTCCAACACTGTGTCACATAAGAACTTAAGAGAAGCCATGTTGGATCAGGCCAGTGGCCCCTCTAGTCCAACACTCCGTGTCACATAAGAACAGAAGAGAAGCCCTGTTGGATCAGGCCAATGGCCCATCCAGTCCAACACTCTGTGTCACACAGTGGCCAATATATGTGTGTGTGTGTGTATATACACACACATATATATATATACACACACACATATACATACATACATACACACACACACATATATACATACATACACATACACACACAAACATATATATACACACACACACACACACACTGTGGCTAATAGCCACCAATGGACCTCTGCTCCATATTTTTATCCAATCCCGTCTTGAAGCTGCCTATGCTTGTAGCCGCCACCACCTCCTGTGGCAGTGAATTCCACATGTTAATCGCCCTTTGGGTGAAGAAGGACTTCCTTTTATCTGTTTCAACCTGACTGCTCAGCAATTTCATTGAATGCCCATGAGTTCTTGTATTGTGAGAAAGGGAGAAAAGGACTTCTTTCTCTACTTTCTCCATCCCATGCATTATCTTGTAAACCTCTATCATGTCACCCCGCAGTCGACGTTTCTCCAAGCTAAAGAGCCCCAAGCGTTTTAACCTTTCTTCATAGGGGAAGTGTTCCACACCTTGAATCATTATAGTTGCCCTTTTCTGGACTTTTTCCAATGCTATAATATCCTTTTTGAGGTGCGGTGGCCAGAATTGCACACAGTATTCCAAATGAGACCGCACCATCGATTTATACAGGGGCATTATGATACTGGCTGATTTGTTTTCAATTCAATTCAGAAGGGAATCTAAATAGCAAACTATGAAAAGTCAGAATGGACCGCAGATTACGTTACATACATCAGGAGCAGGAATTGCTAGGAAGAAGATTGTAGGGCTCAAAAAATCCCCCTCGCCACGCGAGTTCGAGAATGCAAAACACTACAGATTAACATTCCCAGACCAAGATCCCTGGGCCGAGGGAGGTAAGGCCGAAAACATGGCTATGCCCTTCAGGCCTGCGCAGAGGAATTTTTAGGTGAAGCACAGTGTGCGTGGTACTGGCTCCACCCTTTCACCTTGGGGTCATCTGCCATGGCCCAGTAAGCCGGGACGCTGGCAGCGAGTCCTCCAGGTGGTAGGTGTTACATTAATGAGCTCTATCTGCCCGGGTTTGATGTTAGAGTTTTCCTTCTCTTGGCTGGCGAGGTTGGTGAGCCCAGCCTGCCCATCCGGTTATACCGCCGGACATTCGGTCGCACCATGATGTGGCAAACTCTGTGAGAAACGGGGGGGACCAGCGGGAAGGTGTTGCCACGGATGCAGTAATGCAGGAGAGGCCATTGCAGTGACCATCTGCCAGGCATAGCCGGACAGTGACCACGCGGCATTCACTACACTGGGAAAGGAGAGGCTATGTATTGCGCATACACTTTCCCTGGCCGAAAAAAACTAAAGAAATAACTTTCTCCATTGCTGCCCCCCACTGGTGGAACCAGCTCCCTGAAGAGGTCAGAGCCTTGCGGGGCCTTGCCCAGTTCCACAAGGCTTGCAGGACGATATTATTTCAGTTAGCTTTTAGTGGAACAGGCTTCCTCCTTGGGAGGCGGTGGGCTCTCCTTCCTTAGAGATTTTTAAACAGAGCTAGATGGCCATCTGACAGCAATGAAGATCCTGTGAATTTGGGGGAGGTATTTGTGAGTTTCCTGCATTGTGCAGGGGGTTGGATTAGATGACCCTGGAGGTCCCTTCCAGCTCTAGGATTCTATGATTCTTCAGGAGGTGGTGGGCTCTCCTTCCTTGGAGGTTTTTAAACAGAGGCTAGATGGCCCTCTGACAGCAATGAAGATCCTGTGAATTTGGGGGAGGTATTTGTGAGTTTCCTGCATTCTGCAGGGGGTTGGACTAGATGACCCTGGAGGTCCCTTCCAACTCTATGATTCTATGAATGCCATCCTAAATCATACGGAATTAGCACCAGATCGCTTAACTGTTCTAAATTGTTTATTTTAATGTTTAATCTAACTGTTTTTATTGTTATTCTATTCTGTTGTGAGCCGCCCTGAGCCTGCTTCGGCGGGGAGGGCAGGATGGAAATCAAATCAATGAAACGAAACAAATCATTTTACTTCCCTCTGTGACCCACCTCCGTGCTCCTTCCGGGATCTGAAGTGTTCCACGACGACCTCTTCTAATTTCTTCAACTTTGGGTGACTGTAGATGAACGGTTTCATTTTTCCCTTCCCTGTAACCCCAAAAATACACGTTTGTTTTCAAACACAAAGATTTAAGAATCTTTACATTTATCACCCACCTCGAGAAATATTTCCCATTTGGATTGCAACAAGAATATTTTAGCATCTCAGGAGGAGAATTCAGAAACAATAAAATAGATGTATTTGAGGTTTCTTTTAAAAAATTAAAAAGAACAATAAAGGCATGTTGTCGTTCAGTCGCACAGTCGAGTCCGACTCTTTGCGACCCCCTGGACCGAGTCACGCCAGGCCCTCCTGTCTTCCACCATCCTCCGAAGTCTGCTCAAATTCATATTTGTTACATCAGTAATGCTGTCCAGCCATCTCCTCTGTTGCCCTCCCCTTCTTCTTTTGCCTTCTGTCTTTCCCAGCATCAGGGTCTTCTCCAGGGAGTGCTCCCTTCTCATTGGGTGGCCAAAGGATTTGAGCTTCAGCTTCAGCATCTGACCTTCCAGGGAACTGTCTGGGTTGATTTCCCTTAGGACTGACTGGTTGGATCTTCTTGCAGTCCATGGGACTCTCAAGAGTCTTCTCCAGCACCACAGCTTGAAAGCATCTATTCTTCTGCGCTCAGCCTTCCTTATGGTCTAACTCTCACAGCCATACATTACTACTGGGAATACAATAGTTTGACTATACGGACTTTTGTTTGACTGGGTGATGTCTCTACTTTTTATTATACTGCCCAGGTTCTCCATAGCTGTCCTCCCAAGCAGCAAACATCTTTTAATTTCATGGCTCCAGTCACCATTGGCAGTGATCTTGGATCCCAGAAATGTGAAGTCTGTCACTACTTTCATCTCTTCCCCTTTTATCTGCCAAGGTGTGATGGGGCTGGATGCCATGATCTTAGTTTTTTGATGTTGAGTTTCAAGCCTACTTTTGTGCTCTCCTCTTTCACCCTCAACAAGAGGTTCTTTCGGTCCTCCTCGCTTTCTGCCATTAGAGTGGTGTCATCTGCATATCTGAGGTTGTCGATGTTGTTCCCGGCAGTCCTAATTCCAGCTTCTGCTTCATCCAGGCGTACATTTGTTTAAAACTAAATTGAAACTAAATTAAAAGACAAAAGCTCCCCAGCCATCTTCCCAGCAGCCTCGGGGGCACGGGGGAGGGGGCCGAGCCTCAGACAACTCGTCCGCAGTTCCAGCCCACATTTTCAGAGGGGAGCCATGCTGGTCTGCAGTAGAACAGCCAGATTCCAGGTCCATTAGCACCTTACAGACCAATGAGATTTCAAGGGGATGAGCTCCTTACGGGAGCTTGACTCTTGAAAGTTCATACCCCAGAAACCTTGCTGGCTTCTAAGCCGCTACTAAACTCAAATCTAGCTACCCTTCATCAGAGCCAGTGCTCTGAGTACAAAAAATTAAAAATGCCAACCTGATTTCACATTGCCATTCGCCGAAGTCTCAGAGGTCTCTGCAAACATGCTTTCCAGCTGGCTGTATAATGTCATGAATTCCTCGTTGCGCCGAAGTTCATTTCTGGCACGAGTCATACCTTGGAGAGAGACACAAGTTTAACGGTGCTACCTTAACACCTACATTACCCAGAGGATCAACAGTAAGACACAAACAATCAGCTGTAACGTGATGTTATTTCACAGTTTTGGCGCTATTTGAGAATACACACATGTCTGTACAAGCTTGTATTTTGGTTGTTGAACATATGAACATATGAAGCTGCCTTATACTGAATCAGACCTTTGGTCCATCAAAGTCAGTATTGTCTTCTCAGACTGGCAGTGGCTCTCCAGGGTCTCAGGCTGAGGTTTTTCACACCTATTTGCCTGGATTGATCCTGGGACCTTCTGCTTCCCAAGCAGATGCTCTACCACTGAGCCACCGTCCCTCCCTGTTGCAGGTTTTCCAGGCTGTGTGGCCGTGGTCTTGGCATTGTGAGACCTGACGTTTCACCAGCAACTGTGACTGGCATCCTCAGAGGTGTAACCCAGAAAACTGGAGTTCTCTCTGGGTCAAAGCTTGTCTTTGTCAGATGTTGACGGGAACCACAAGAAGCCACTCTGTGATCAGCAGATGCAGGCCATCTAAAGTCCAGCTAAAATGAGCTCGCTTTCCCACAGGACTCCCGTGGCACCCATCCCGCTCACCTAGGGTTGCCAGCCTCCAGGTGGGACCTGAGAACTCCAGGAGCTGCCACTGATCTCCAGCCGACTGAGATTGGTTTCCCTGGAGAAACTGAGTGCTTTGGAGGGCAGCATCAGACTTTACGGAGGCCACTCCCCTCCTCAGAACCTCCCCTTCTAAGCCCCACCCCAAAACTCTCTAAGAATCTCTAGCCCAGAGCTGGCAATCCTGCGCCCGCCCAGCCATGATTCCTTCCTCCTCGGTGCCCCTCTATAGGTGATGGCCCTTCTGCCACTACTTGTCTCAACTTCACCTGGGCTCTTTCCCCTCGTGCCTTCAAGATGCCAGAGTTATCACTCTCTCAAATAGATTTATTTAGGCAAAGAAAGCCTGGCCAGGATACTCTGTGGTCCAGTTTTCAACAATTAACAGCAACATGGAATTCACTGCCACAGGAGGTGGTGGCGGCCACAAGTATAGCCACCTTCAAGAAGGGTTTAGATAAAAATATGGAGCACAGGTCCATCAGTGGCTATTAGCCACAGTGTATGTGTGTATATAAAATGTTTTGCCACTGTGTGACACAGAGTGTTGGACTTGATGGGCCGTTGGCCTGATCCAACATGGCTTCTCTTATGTTCTTATGTTCTTATGGATTTGGTTTTCCTTCCAGTTTGTATACAAAACGAGCAGGCAACATTTCCTCCTTTTCAGGAAAGCTGTAACTTTTTGTTTGTTTGCTTTTGCCTGCCTAAAAGACCACTATTAACCTACCCAGAGGTCCTGCCCTAGATTACACCCAGTCCCACCCCACCCCCCCAGCGGAGGCAAAGGTCTTGAACACTAGACACTGGTCTTCCAGACACGTGCTGGCTTCCAGTAGCTACACTTTTTAACTTAGAATTCACACAATACTGATGAATTGGGTTCTCTCTTTTTTAAAAAGCTCTCCGTTTGATAATGATTATTCTCATTCCGAATCTGACATTCTTTCCTTCTAACAATATTGCCTTTTGTTTCCTAAACCGGACTGCATTATATATAAGGATACTGTAAGGCTCATTTCACTATGTAATTTTTCCCCTGCTCAGTGTGCCATGTTAATACTTATATTTTCAGTTAAGTACATAAGAATTCTGCTGAATCATACCAAGAAGAAGACTGCAGATTTACACCTCGCCCTTCTCTCTGAATCAGTTTACAATCTCATATATCTTCTCCCCCCACAAGAAGACTGCAGATTTATACCCCGCCCTTCTCTCTGAATCAGAGACTCAGAGCAGCTCACAGTCTTCTATATCTTCTCCCCCCACAAGACGACTGCAGATTTATACTCCACCCTTCTCTCTGAATCAGAGACTAAGAGCGGCTTACAATCTCCTATATCTCCTTCCCCCACAAGAGACAACCTGTGAGATAGGTGGGGCTAAGAGAGCTCTTACAGCAGCTGCCCTTTCAAGGACAACTCCTACGAAAGCTATGGCTGACCCAAGGCCATTACAGCAGATGTAAGTGGAGGAGTGGGGAATCAAACCCGGTTCTCCCAGAAAAGAGAGCTCTGGCTGACCCAAGGCCATTCCAGCAGCTGCAAGTGGAGGAGTGGGGAATCAAACCCGGTTCTCCCAGATAAGAGAGCTCTGGCTGACCCAAGGCCATTCCAGCAGCTGCAAGTGGAGGAGTGGGGAATCAAACCCAGTTCTCCTATTGGACTCCAACTTTGTTCTACCTCTATTAGTTGTCACTGAAGTTTTAGAATGCCAAAGAAAAGCTCCCTCAAATGCCCTGGAATTGAGATTTTGGAATGAGCAAATGCCTTTGGTTAGCTAAGATGTTAAATTAGAAGAAGAAAGAAAAGGGGGGGAAAGGGAAGAAAGAAGAAAGAAAAAGGAAAATAAAGGGGAAAAGGAGTAGAAGGAGGAAAAAAAGGAAAAGAAAAAAGAAAAAGGGGGGAAAAGGAAAAAAGTACAAGGAGGAAAAAAGGGGAAAAAGAAAAAAAAGAGGAAAAGGAGTAGAAGGAGGAAAAAAGGGAAAAAGAGGAAAGAAAAAGGGAAAAAAGGGGAAAAAGGAGTAGAAGGAAGAAAAAAGGGGGGGAAAGGAGTGGGAGGAGGAAAAAGGGGAAAAAAGAAGAAAGAAAAAAGGGGGAAAAGGAGTAGAAAGAGGAAAAAAGGGAAAAAAGAATGACAAAGGGGAAAAAAGGAAAAATGTGTAGGAGGAAAAAAAAGAAAAAGGAAAGGAGTAGTAGTAGGAGGAAAAGATTGGATTTATACCTCACCTTTCACTAGCCAAAGGAGTCTCAGAGTGGCATACAAATCTCCTTTCCCTCCCCCTCCCCACAACAGACACCATGTGAGGTAGGTGGGGTTGAGAGAGCTCCGACAGAAACTGCTGTTGAGCAGAGCAGCCCTGAGAACTTGTGTCTGACCCAAGGTCACATCAGGAGGAGTGAGGAATCAAACCTGGTTCTCCCAGATAAAAGAGTCCATGCACTTGACTTCTAGACCAAACTGGCCATAGTGGAAGATGAGCCATGACCTCTTTTTTTCTCATATCACCCTATGCTTTTCAAAGATTAAACAGGTGCTTGTCTAAACGCAAGTGTTCAGGCTGGTTTCAAGCTTTCTGCGGAGAAGCGTTATATCCAATAGTTGGGTAAATCTCTACCCGGCAGCAGCTGTTTTAGGGAGGCCAAAAGGAGGTTTGCTCACAAAGGGAACACTTACCTTTTGATCCGTCCACAATTCCAGATAAGAAGATATGCAATGATCGCATCCCCATCTGCAGCAGCAGCTCGTAGCCATGACACAGGCTGATACAAAGAGCGAAATCTCCTTCGATGATCCCTTGCTGCGGCCCCTGGCAGACAACACATCCAAGCAGACAAGTTTTAGACACACCCCGAGGAACTGCACAGCCCAGGCTAGCCTGGTTTTGTCAGACCTTGGACGCTAAGAAAGGCCAACCCCGGTTAATGCTTGGATGGGAGACCACCAATGAAGCCCAGGTTAGCCACGCAGAGGCAGGTTGTCAAGGATGAAGACTTCCATTTTGGTCCAGACTCGGTGCTGGAGAAGACTCTAGAGAGTCCCTTGGACTGCAAGAAGATCTGATCAGTCAGTCCTAAGGGAAATCAACCCAGACTGTTCAGTGGAAGGTCAGATGCTGAAGCTGAAGCTCAGATCCTTTGGCCACCCAATGAGAAGGGAGCACTCACTGGAGAATACTCTTTTTTTTTTTTTTTCTTATGAATAAACAATTTTATTAGTAACATATGGTAGTAGAACTATAACTACAACTTATAAAAAGCTTAATATATATTAAGAAAAAGACCATCATTCTACCCCACATCTTACTTTCTCCCACCCCTCCCCCAATTACTTGACCCCCGCCAGTGTTATTTTCTTTAAAAAAACAGATATTAAAGGTACCCTTAACTATCAAGAAAAAAAACGAAACAAAAAAGAAACATAGGGAAGAAGAACCCCCTTCAAGAGTTATATTGTTATCTTAAAAATCTTAATCCTCAAAAATTGTCCAATGTCCTTTTATTTTCCACTCTTTCTCTACATATCTTCTGAATTTCTTCCACTCTTGGTTAAAAAGTTCTAAATCACAGTCTCTTAATTTTCTTGTTAATTTGTCCATTTCACTCCATGACATAACTTTCATAATCCAGTCCCATTTTTCTGGTATTTTTTCTTGCTTCCACAACTGCGCATACAATGTCCTAGCAGCTGAGAGCAAGTACCATATTAATGTTCTATCTTCTTTTGGAAATTTTTCCATTTGTAATCCCAGCAGAAAAATCTCTGCCTCTTTATTGAATTCATATCCCAGGATCTTAGATATCTCTTGTTGAATCATTTGCCAAAACATTTTAGCTCTTTCACAAGTCCACCACATATGGTAGAAAGAACCTTCATGCTTTTTACATTTCCAGCACCTATCTGGCATCTTATTGTTCATCTTTGCTAATTTTTTTGGAGTCATATACCATCTATACATCATCTTAAAACAGTTCTCTTTAATACTATGACATGTTGCGAGTTTCATGGAATTTTTCCACAGATATTCCCAAGATTCCATCTTTATTTCTTTATTTACATTAATTGCCCATTTTATCATTTGAGATTTCACTACTTCATCTTCTGTAGCCCATTGTAAAAGTAATTTGTACACTTTTGAAATTAATTTCTCATTATCTCCAAGCAGAACTCTTTCCATTTCTGTTTGTTCTTTCCTTATTCCTTCAGCTTTGATATCATTCTCCATCAAACTTTTTATTTGTTGCATTTGAAACCAATCATATTTATAGTTTAGTTCTTCTGCAGTTTTCAATTCTATTTTCCCGCTTTGTATTTTTAGTAACTGGTTGTATGATAGTTGTTTTTCCTTGACTGTTTTGGCCGTTAACTTTATCACTTCAGCCGGCACTATCCATAAAGGTCTCCTCTCATCACCATATTTCTTGTACTTTATCCACACATTTAATAAGCTACTCCTTATATAATGGTGAGAGAAAAGACCGTCCATCTTCTTTTTTCCATAGTACAAATATGCATGCCAGCCGAATTTTTTTCCATGGCCTTCTAACATTAGAAGTTTTTTATTTAATAACGTTATCCATTCTTTTAACCATACTAAACAAATTGCTTCATGATACAGTTTCAAATCTGGTAATTGGAATCCACCTCTCTCTTTCGCATCTATCAGGACTTTCATTTTAATTCTAGGTTTCCTCCCGGCCCACACGAATTCCGAAATTTTTCTTCGCCATTTATCAAATTGCTTAGCATCTTTCACAATGGGGATGGTTTGAAACAGATACATAATCCTTGGTAAAATATTCATTTTTACTGCAGCTATTCTACCCAACAGTGACAAATTGAGCTTGTTCCACTTTAGCATATCTTCTTCTATTTTACGCCATAGCTTTTCATAATTGTTCTTAAAGAAATCAATATTTTTCATTGTTATCTCTACCCCTAGGTATTTTACCTTAGAGGTAACTTCACAACCCGTTAGTCTTTGTAGTTCTTGTTGTCTATTTTTCTGCATATTCTTACATAAGATTTTTGATTTTTCTTTGTTTATATAAAGTCCCGCCAACTCCCCAAACTCTTGTATTCTCATTAACAACAAAGGTGTAACTTGTAAAGGATCTTCATTTATAAACATTATATCATCTGCAAATGCTCTGTATTTATAGGTAAATCCTTTTATTTGTAGTCCTTCTAAATCTTTTTCTTCTTGAATCTGTATTAGTAAAATTTCAAGAGTCATTATAAACAGCAATGGCGAAAGCGGGCAGCCTTGTCTGGTACCTTTACTAATTTTCATTTCATCTGTAAGATCTGCGTTGATGCACAGCCTTGCACTTTGTTCAGAATATATTGCCTTTATCATTCTTATAAAACTTTCTCCAAGCTCCATTTTTTCCATCACTGCAAACATAAAGTCCCAATTTAAATTGTCAAATGCTTTTTCTGCATCCGCAAAGAATAGCGCTACTTCCTTTTCTGGATGTCTTTCATAATATTCTACAATATTTACAACAGTTCTAATATTGTCTCTTATTTGTCTTTTGGGAAGAAAACCGGCTTGGTCCTCTTTTATAAAATTTATCAAATATTGCTTAAGACGTTCTGCCAGAATTCTTGTAAATATTTTATAATCATTGTTCAAAAGTGAAATTGGTCTGTAATTTTTCACATTTGTAACATCTCTTTCTTCTTTAGGTATCAAAGAAATAACAGCTTCTTTCCATGTATTTGGTACCTTCCCTTTGACTCTTATTGCATTCATCAGCTTCTGTAATTTTGGTATTAATTCATCTTTAAACATTTTAAAATACTTGGCTGTATAACCGTCTGGCCCGGGAGCTTTATCATTTTTCATCAGGTTGATTGCTGCCTCAATTTCTATTTTTTCAATTGGGTCATTCAAAATTTTTCTCATATTCTCAGTTAATGGCTCAATTTTTATTTTCTGTAGATATTCATCTATCTTTTTTCTCTTTACTTCAGCACCTTTAAACAGCTTGGCATAATACTTAAAAAATTCTCTTTTTATTCCCTCTTGAGTAACTACGTCTCTTTCATCTATCACAATTCTATTAATTATTTTATTTTCCCTCTTTTTTTTCAGCTGCCACGCCAAGTATTTCCCCGTCTTATTTGCTCCTTCAAACGATTTTTGCTGGAGCCTTTTCAAATTCCATTCTACTTCTTTGTTTAATAAATGTCTTAGTTGAGTTTGCAATATTGAAATTTCCCTTAGAATTTTCTTTTTCCCTGGTCTTTTCCTCAGCTCTCTTTCTTTTTTCTTTATTTCATTTTGAATATCCAGTAGTTGTTTTTCTTTTTCCCTTTTATCTTTATTGTTCAAAGTAATCAGCAACCCTCTCATTACTGCTTTATAAGCATCCCAGACCGTCTGAAAATCGATATCTTCTTTATCATTCACTTGGAAAAATTCTTTAGTTTCTTTTCCTAGGAAAGTCACTGTTTCTTTGTTCTGTAGCAAGTCTTCATTCAATCTCCATCTTCTCAATCTTTTGGACAGTTTTGTAATCCACATTATTGGGTTATGGTCAGTGCCAATTTTAGGCAAAATCTCTATCTTTCTTGTTATGAGGCCTAAATCTCTGGTTCCCCATAGCATGTCAATTCTAGAAAATGTCTTATGTCTTGCAGAAAAAAAAGTATAGTCCCGCACTTCAGGGTTAAACTTTCTCCATATGTCCTCCAAATTTTCCTGTTTTACTAATTCAAAAAAAGACTTTGGCAATTTTCCTTCTTTTCCACTATTTTTTTTCCCTCCGGATCTATCCAATGAGTTCTCAACTGTTCCATTAAAATCTCCCATTAAGAGTATTTGATCGTAGGTCAACTCATCTAGTTGTTGTGTAATGTCTTTAAAAAAAACATCTTTTGCACCATTAGGTGCATATAGTCCCAATAACAGCGTTTTTTTCCCATTTGATGTTATTTCCACTGCTACAAATCTTCCATCCTTATCTTTAAATACCAATTTTGGCTCCAGGTCTTGTTTAATATAAAAAACTACTCCCCTTTTTTTCTGGTCAGCTAACGAAAAAAATTCCCTTCCCAATTGTTTGTTCCATAAAAATTTATAATCCTTTTGTTTAATGTGGACTTCTTGCAAACAAATTATATTACAATTTTGCTTTTTAATCCAATGAAAAGTTGCCCTTCTTTTTTGTGGTGAATTTAGTCCATTAACATTCCAAGACAATAGTTTGTAATCCATCATGGTGCAAATTCTTTATTTTCTTCAAAAAATCTCCTCAGTTCTCGGGCATTTGTGATCGTGACTCTCTTCCCCTGAAGTTCAAAGCTCACACCCTCGGGGATTATCCATCTATACCTTGTGCCATTGTCTTTCAATTTTTCTGTCAACTTTTTATATGTTCTCCTGTCATTTATCACTTCTTTCGGTAGCTCCTTCATAATTCTCACTCTGCTACCTCTTACTATCAATGATTGTTCAAAGTTTCTCTTCATAATCCTTCCCACCATTTCCTTTGTCATGAATCTTACAACCACATCTCTTGGTAAGTTATTTTTTTTGGCATATAACGAGTTGACTCTATACATGTGATCATACATGCTTTTAGTCTTATCAGGGTCTTCTTCTAAGAATTCTGCGATTATGTTTGTTATATATCCTTTCAAATCATCATTCTCTTCCTCAGGTACTCCTCTCAAACGTAGCTGGTTTTCCATTAATTTGCAGTCGTGAATCGTCACTTTTTCTTGTACTTTCAGCAAGGTGGTATCATGTGTTTTAACTTTCTCCTCCACCTCCTGTACTTTCTTGTCTATTTTCCCAATTTGGTTTTTGAGGTCATCCACTTCTTTTTTAATCACTGTAGTAAGTTCTTCCTTCAACTCTTCCATCATCTTCTTAACTCCTTTCATAATCCTGGCTTCCATAGCCTCCATTTGGTCTTGCATTTTTTCTAATGAAAGGGCTCTTGTTCGGGGCTGCCTGGGCTCTGACATTTAAGCAAAGAGCAAGGGGGATGCAATTAAAATACCAAAAATTTCCGTCGCACAATTTGCAAGTTTGACTACCAAGTTCAGAAGGTCTAAATTTTCTCTCTCAATTAAACTTTGTTCTGTTTTCTTCTGAGCTTCCCAGGCCCAGATATAAATTTTTGAAGAATTTTTCCCCTTTAAAAAAATGACGAAATTTTTGACCTCACCAATTTAAAATCTGACAGTCAGGTTCAATAGAGCAGGGCTTGCCCTTTCCAGCAAGCCCAATTTCGCTGGTTTCTGAGCCCCCAAAGCAAAGATATTTAACAAAAAAGTCTTTAAAAAATCCAAAATGGCGGCCGTGATTTTTTCTCCTTTTAAAGATTTTTTTCCCCTTTTAAAATCACCCCAGGAGCCCACCAATAATGTAGTCAATAGTTCTTATCTTCTTACCCTTTTCCCTGTCGTTTCTGTCACTTTTTAAAGTCCCAAATCTTTTTAAAACGATGTTTTAAATTGGACCTCCCAGCAATGGCTGCCGATGTTTCTCTATGATGTAGAGTAGGCTTTTTTCTTTACTGCTTCCTGTCTCTGTCACCTTCAACCTTATAGATTGCTTGACGCACTTCCTGTCTTGCTCAGTAGAGTTAGAGGACTGTTCCAGTATATTCCTGCGCAGTATGGTTGTTTACATTCCACAAATCGTAAGTAGACACAACAATGATTTCTCTTCAATTTTTAGCAGTTTTTAACACTGTCTTTTATGTCAAAATAGTCCAAACTTCACCCTTCCCTTCTTCTACTTGCAAGTTTTATATTTTCCCCTTATTTCCACCTTTAAAACGTCTCTTTAGTCTGTAAATAGCTCCGGAGTGAAAGAAGAGTTTCTGTACCTTTTTTCCTCTGTTTATCCAAGTTCCACTGGTCTTCCAAGACTTTAGTTGTTTAAAAATGTCCCAGAAGGTTAGGATCGTGACGAGCTTATGCCAAATCGATGGCTCTGAGAGATCTTGCAGACGATAATTTTGCAAACTTCTGAGACTCCTCAAAGCCTCAAAGGACCCTTCTCCAAAGCTCCTTTTCAGCCAAGGTAAATCTCTTCTAAAGTTTTTAGTGCAAGTCTTGGACCTTTCTCTCACTGAGAAAGGTAGGCAGTGGGCTTTGGTTTGCCCTCCACTACCCCGAACAAGACCTTCAGCTTGCTCCCGTTACGAGAGACAACTCAGCTCGCCATTTTCCTCCCCGGACTCACTGGAGAATACTCTTGAGAGTCTCTTGGACTGCAAGAAGATCCAATCAGTCAGTCCTAAGGGAAATTAACCCAGACTGTTCCCTGGAAGGTCAGATGCTGAAGATGAAGCTCAAAGACTTTGGCCATCCAATGAGAAGGGAGCACTCACTGGAGAAGACTCTTGAGAGTCCCTTGGACTGCAAGAAGATCCAGTCAGTGAGTCCTAAGGGAAATCAGCCCAGACTGTTCCCTGGAAGGTCAGATGCTGAAGCTGAAGCTCCAATACTTTGGCCACCCAATGAAAAGGGAGCACTCACTGGAAAATACTCTTGAGAGTCTCTTGGACTGCAAGAAGATCCAATCAGTCAGTCCTAAGGGAAATCAGCCCAGACTGTTCCCTGGAAGGTCAGATGCTGAAGCTCAAATCCTTTGGCCACCAAATGAGAAGGGAGCACTCACTGGAGAAGACTCTTGAGAGTCCCTTGGACTGCAAGAAGATCCAACCAGTCAGTCCTAAGGGAAATCAACTCAGACTGGTCACTGGAAGGTCAGATGCTGAAGCTAAAGCTCCACTTCTTTGGCCACCCAATGAGAAGGGAGCACTCCCTGGAGAAGACCCTGATGCTGGGAAAGACAGAAGGCAAAAGAAGAAGGGGACGGCAAAAGAGGAGATGGCTGGACAGTGTTAACGATATAACAAACAGGAATTTGAGCAAACTTCAGAGGATGGTGGAAGACAGGAGGGCCTGGCGTGACTTGGTCCATGGGGTTTTCAAGGCAAGAGACATTCAGACATGGTTTGCCATTTTCTACCTCTGTAAAGTGACTTTGTATAGTCCCTTGGACTGCAAGGAGATCAAATCAGTCAGTCTTAAGGAAAATCAACCCTGACTGTTCCCTGGAACATCAGATGCTGAAGCTGAAGCTCAAGTACTTTGGCCACCCAATGAAAAGGGAGAACTCCCTGGAGAAGACCATGATGCTGGTAAAGACAGAAGGCAAAAGAAGAAGGGGACGGCAAAAGAGGAGATGGCTGGACAGCGTTACTGTGCAAATTTGAGCAGACTTCGGAGGATGGTGGAAGACAGGAGGGCCTGGCATGACTTGGTCCATGGGGTTGCAAAGAGTCAGACTTGACTGTGTGACTGAACAACAATAAAACCTGTAACCTCAATGCTATGTTGCTACATTTGCTTGCTGGCTGATCAACTTTGTTTCGTCTGTAAAAACTGCACAAGTAACCTTTTCCCACCCTGAGGTATCGTTATGCCTAGGCATTGAAGGCAAACCACAGCTCAGAGACTTTCACTTTTGAAGTAACTTGCTTTAGCTGGAAATTATTACAAGGGGGGGATAGGGAATGCTTCACTGTTAGAGAAAAAAAGGCGCTCTTTGTTTCACATCTGTAATGGTCTTGACCTTAAGGTATAATTGCCTGTCTGAGCCTGAGGGACTCTGTCTTGGCACTGGAACACCTTCATTAATTGAATAAACCTTATATGATTCATCATGGAGGTTGTCATTGATGGGGTTTGTGCAGCACTTGACACCGGGGATTGCCAATCAGCTCTGAAAGTTTCTTGTCCTGAAAGCCCTACGGGGTCGCCATAAGGGCAGTGGCTCAGGGGCCTCTTCCACCCCCCCCCCCCCCACCAAGCTTTCATAAGGCTTAAATGCTTTTCCTTTCCAAACGTGGCTCATGGAGGCATTTCTGAAAACCAAGCCCCACCCTTCTCAGAACAGTCTGGCTTCAGAGATAAACCTGCAATTGCAGCAGCCCACAAAACCATGCAGGACTTTGTGGCATGCCACGGGCTGGCAGAGGGGCAGAACTGGGAAGTGGGAAATCCTCCAGGGCCAGTGTGGTGTTGTGGTGAAGTGCGAGGACTCTTCTCTGGGAGAACCGGGTTTGATTCCCCACTCCTCCACTTGCACCTGCTGGAATGGCCTTGGGTCAGCCATAGCTCTTGCAGAGTTGTCCTTGAAAGGGCAGCTTCTGTCAGAGCTCTCTCAGCCCCACCCACCTTACAGGGTGTCTGTCTCCTGAGAGCCAGTTTGGTGTAGTAGTTAAGCGCACAGACTCTTATCTGGAAGAACTGGGTTTTGATTCCCCACTCTTCCACTTGCAGGTGCTGGAATGGTCTTGGGTCAGCCATAGCTCTTGCAAGAGTTGTCCTTGAAAGGGCAGCTTCTGTGAGAGCTCTCTCAGCCCCACCCACCTCACAGGGTGTCTGTTGTGGGGAAGGGAGATAAAGGAGATTGTGAACTGCTCTGAGTTTCTGATTCAGAGAGAAGGGCGGGGTATAAATCTGCAATTCTTCTTCTCCTCCTCCTCCTCCTCCTCCTTTCCTTCCCCTCTCCATCGACACCCTTCCAAAATCATCAAGCCAAGTGCAATCCATTTCCCCACATCAACCAATGACAAAGATGTACTTTGTAGGACTGGGGTGCTCAGACAATCCTAGAAGTAATTCTCAACACCAAACACCACCATCTAAATGGTTAAATACTACTGATTAAGTGTGTGTGTGTGGGGGGGGGGGGACAGGAGAGAAATGTCCATAGTAAGATTAGGCTGCTGAGCAATATTTACCGTGAAGTGGGATGCAGGATTTTTCCTGAACTGATCTCTTGCTAGAATTATCTGATACTTCGTGAGAGCAGAAATATCTCGTTGGGACAAAACCCGGAACCGAATCAGTCGGCCAGCAAAAGCTTCCAGGACCTGTACACAAAATAAAATAAAGTAGAACATGATGATGATGATATTGGATTTATATCCCGCCCTCCACTCTTAATCTCAAAGTGCCTTACAATCACCTTTACCTTCCTCCCCCACAACAAACACTCTGTATGGTGGGTGGGGCTGAGAGAGCTCTCACAGAAGCTCTCTCAGCCCCACTGTCCTTTCAAGGACAACTCCCACGAGAGCTATGGCTGACCCAAGGCCATTCCAGCAGCTGCAAGTGGAGGAGTGAGGAGTCAAACCTGGTTGGCTGACCCAAGGCCATTCCAGCGGCTGCAAGTGGAGGAGTGGGGAATCAAACCTGGTTCTCCCAGATAAGAGTCCGCACACTTCACCACTACATCAGACAAGGAGTCCGATGATTACCTCCGTTAAACCTTTACCTATCAGCAACGACACATCAGGCACTACAGAACATGGAAGACTTTCTGTCCCCATTCAGTGGGCTTTCCACTGAAGCAAGACGCATCACCCGATGTACAGACTTTTGCATCCATGTGCATGCGTAAGGGGTAAAGGGGATGGTTTTAACATATTCACCTGCTGAGGAGGAGCAGGAGGGAAAAACTAGACAGCACGTGGCTGCCTCAGACTTTGCAAGCCAGTTGAGGAAGACGGGTTCTTTCTACAGGGAGCCTCGCTACACATCTGTGGAGGAATCTGAAGCATAGGGGAAGAGACAAGGCTACGCGGCTGCTTAACTGAGAGACAACTCTCCTGATGAATGGCTGGACTAGATTAGAAGCTGAGAGGCCCCAGTTCGAATCCCAACTCTGTCGCTGAAGCGTGGGCCAGACACACACTCTTGGACTTCACAGGGCTGTTGTGACAGCAAAACTGAGGAGGGGTGATTGATGCCAGGCACCTGGGGCCCCCAGGAGGGGAAAAGGCTGGGTAATGATGAAGCAAATGCTAAATGGAGGAGGAGCAGGAGGAGGAAGAAGAAGAAATGGTGTCAAAACCAGTATCATTCAACTGATTTCAAAGCAGACAGCTCCTGCTTTCCAAAACCGTAGAGCAAAGCAAAACCACTGTGCATGCACAAAATGAATCAACAATAATAGAATAAAGTGTCCAAATAATTTATACAGATACCCCAAATACACAGGAAGTATTTTTTGTGAGGGGATGCTTGTGCCTTTTGGAAACTGAGCAGAGAGTGCTACAAGGGTGAAGGTTGTGGCTTGGCAACTTGGGAAGTTGCTGAATACTTCTGAGTTCGTGTGAAGGGCTGAAGGTGAAGGTGATTGAAGGTGATTGCTGCTAATTGATTAGAGTGGCTGTGTTCCCCACCCTTTTTGCATTATTAAGCTGTGCCTTGCCAGAGGCGCAAGTTAAAAGGCTCTTAGCCTGGGGGCTGTGTAAGGACCAGGAACCCAGATTCCGTGTGTTCCCAATAAGATAAGTAGATTCTCCAGGCGGGGAGCCACATAAACAGGGTTTAAAAATAGACTGCATATTTTTAAAAAGCTATCATGAAGGTAGAATGCCAGCAGGGTGGTGGGGGCTTTCCAGTGTTTTGCATTGAGTGTCACATGTATGACTATCTGCCCACAGGACAGAAGTCTTGGGTGTGTGCTCGATGCAAGGAGCTACTGGTCCTCAGAGAACGAGTTCGTACCCTTGAGGCCGAGGTGACTTCCCTGGAGAAGCAAAGACGGACAGTTAGGCACTTGGGGAAGACTCTCGGGGGCATATTAGATGAGCCCCGCTCTGAACGTAGCAGTCCCGTTGCTTCCAGAGAGTGTGAGGGTCGAGAGGGAACAGGGCACCGTGCTGAGGATAAGGGGAATGCGCCCTCAGAAGGGACCTCTTCTTCGGTTGGTGAGCGGGTATCCTTTCGCGCCAAGGAACCATCCCTGGGCAGGGGGAGAGGGGGTTTTTTGGTAGTTGGTGATTTGATCCTTAGGCAAGTAGACAGCTTGGTGGCGAAACCGCGTACTGACCGTATGGTGACTTGCCTGCCTGGTGCGAAGGTAGCGGACATTACGCGTGTAGTAGATAGGCTGATAGACAGTGCTGGGGAGGAGCCTGTGGTCGTGGTGCATGTTGGCACCAACGATGTGGGGAAATGCAGTCGTGAGGTCCTGGAGGAGAAATTTAGGCTGCTAGGCGGGAGACTTAAGGCCAGGACCTCCAAGGTAGCCTTCTCGGAAGTGCTACCTGTTCCACGTGCAGGGCAGGAGAGACAGGCACAAATTAGAAGTCTCAATGTGTGGATGAGACGATGGTGTAAGGAGGAAGGGTTTAACTTTGTTAGGCACTGGGATGCTTTCTGGAACAAGCGGGAGCTGTACAAAACAGACGGTCTCCACTTGCCCCCGGATGGAACCAGGCTGCTGGCGCTTAAAATCAAAAAGGTGGCAGAGCAGTTTTTAAACTAAATCTTGGGGAAAGCCGACAGGAGATGAAATGTCTCTGGTTCAGGAGGACTCATCTCAAAGAGATGAAGGGTTAGCTGTTACTTTTCTACCGGGTAATGGATCAGAGTTGTCCACTGAGATGGTGACAAACAGAATGGACTGCCTGCCAGAGTCTCGAGGCGGCAGGAGGAAGGGGGCGGGCCTAGCTTGCTTGGGAAAGTATAGATGTTTGTACACAAATGCTAGAAGTCTTCAAAGTAAAATTGGTGAGTTGGAATGTTTAGTGTTGGGAGAAAACAGAGACATTGTGGGAATTTCAAAAACTTGGTGGAATGAGGAGAATCAGTGGGACACGGTGATTCCTGGATATAAGTTATACCGGAAGGATAGGGAGGGAGGGGTTGGAGGTGGGGTGGCTCTGTATGTCAGAGAGGGCATACGGTCCAGTAAGGCTGAGGTCAGAGAATTAGACTCCCTTCTAGAAATGCTTTGGGTTGAAATAGAGGGCCCAAAAGGCAATTAACTATGGGAATTTGTTATCGCCCACCAAATTAAAAGATAGAGGATGACTATAATATGATGGAAGGCTTAAAGATGGTGGCTAGACGTAAAAACTGTGTCGTAATAGGTGATTTTAACTACCCACAGATTGATTGGGTCAATATGTGTTCTGGTCGAGAGAAAAAGACTGAGTTTCTAGATGCTCTCGATGACTGTGCTATGGAGCAGATGGTCTCTGAACCTACCAGGGGTGGGGCGATCCTGGATTTGGTCCTAAGTAATGCCCTGGCCCCACTCAATGCACAGCAGCCAAGAAGGTCTGAACGCCTGCTCCGGCTGCAACACCACTGAGGATGTTCTCCGCAGCTGAGAACGAAACGTCTGGAAGGAAAACTTTCTCCAGTAGAACACGGCACTTGATCCCGAAATACTCTACAAACCCTAATGATGTTACCTGCCGTGAAAACCTGAAATCTTTGATAATGCCCAAGACTTGGTGAGAGATGTAAAAGTGATCGCCCCGCTTGGGAGCAGTGACCATAACGCTATTGATTTCACCATTTGTATAAACAGAGAGTTGCCCCAAAAGACCAGCACAACCACATTTAACTTTAAAAGGCGTAAATTCTCTGAGATGAGGAGGCATGTGAAGAGGAAACTGAAAGGAAAGGTAAATACAGTCAAAACCCTTGGGGAAGCTTGGAGGCTATTTAAAACTACAATCCTAGAAGCTCAGATAAAATATATACCACAAGTTAGGAAAGGCACAAACAGGTATAAGAGAAGGCCTGCATGGTTCACAAACAAAGTAATGGAAGCTGTAAAAGGTAAGAAGGACTCCTTTAAGCGGTGGAAAACCAGTCCAAGTGAGATTAGTAAAAGGGAACACAGGCTGTGCCAAATCAAATGCAAGACTGTGATCAGGCAGGCAAAAAGCGACTATGAGGAGCATATTGCAAAAAACATAAACACCAATAATAAAAATTTCCTCAAATATATTAGAAGCAGGAAACCAGCCAGGGGAGGCAGTGGGGCCCTTGGATGACCAAGGGGGGCAAAGGATTACTGAAGGAGGATAGGGAAATGGCTGAGAAGCTGAATGCCTTTTTTGCCTCTGTGGAGAAACGCCATTTTAGTCAATGTTGGTGCTTCATTGGGAGGGAAAACATGAAACTCCTAAGCAGGCTTTGGCCTAGCCTCCCTCCAAACCCCCCCTCCCTTCCAGAGCCAAACCAACAACGCTAGGGGGAAAGCCTCCTAGAGAGGCAGGAAGTTCTTTTGTTCTTGGGATTGGAGTTAGCAGGAAGAGAAGGCAGTTTGCAACTGGCGCTCGAGGGAGCATGTGGTGGGCATGGGGGCTCCTGCCTGTGAGGCCCCCAGGCAGTCAGACCAAGTAAGTCATCCCCAAGGTGGGGCAAGTTTAGACCAGGGACAGTAGGATGCGTTTATAACACCTTTCCTTTATCATGCTGTTTGCTGTGCGGGTGCTGTGCTGTGCTAACTTTTTATAGGCAACTGTTTTTGTTTTGTTTTTCTTTCCCTTTCTTTTTCTCTTGTAAATGAATATTTTTTTCTGTTTTGAATGCTGGCAGTCAATCTCTGTACCACATAGATCCCCAAACCGCTTTAGACCACGCTGCTTTATAAAGGGGGCCCCGGGGATGGGGGAAGGCATGCAGTTGGATAAGGTGCCAATCCTCCAGGGGTGCCCCAAAGAAGTGCTGAGGTCTCTGTGAAACCCAAGTACAGGGTGGCAGAGGACCTTGAGGCCTGGCCTCATAGCTGGAGAGGGGGATTGGGAGTCCTGTTCCTCTCAATCTGAACCCCTAGACTGAGCAGGTGGTGGCAGCGAGCCCAAGGGGCAGGAGGAGAAATAGCTCCCTCCAGGAGTTGGCGACTCAATAGGGAGCTGACGGGACCGGGTCTGAAGGCAGAATCGGGCCGGTTCCGTCACAGCCTCCATCTTCAATGTGGAAGATGAGAAGTGTTTGCCTGCTCTAGAACCACTTATATTGGAAGGGGTGTTGAAAGACCTGAGTCAGATTGAGGTGACAAGAGAGGAGGTCCTACAACTGATAGACGAATTAAAAACTAATAAGTCACCAGGTCCGGATGGCATACATCCGAGAGTTCTGAAAGAACTCAAAGTTGAACTTGTGGAACTTCTGGCAAAAATATGTAATCTTTCATTGAAATCTGCCTCCGTTCCTGAGGACTGGAAGGTAGCAAATGTCACCCCCATCTTTAAAAAGGGTTCCAGAGGAGATCCGGGTAACTACAGGCCAGTCAGTTTTCCTTTTTCCCTCGCAAACTTGGTGTCATCAGAGGTTGTGCTGTACACGTGTGTAAAATAGATTTATCCCACTTCCACCTCCACCGGTGAGACCCTTTCAGGAAGGCCAACCAATTAATATTTTAAAATGGCTACCAAGGAATCATGGGGCACAAAGGCATTCCCAGCATATGAGAAAAGGCGATAAGACAGATACTTGATAAAGCAAAGCTATACAAACAAGCGAGAAACTGCATATCTAGCAGCTGCTGCTCATTAAAGGAGTCAGAGGAATACGGGAGCAAGCATTTATGAGCCTGCCTCGGCGGGGAGGGCGGGATATAAATGCGAAAATAAAATGTGAAATAAATATTTATTAATTCATTCACAGTGGGGAGCCCAAAATGGCTTACGCCATTCTCGTCTCCTCTATTTATCTTCACTGCAACCCTGTGAGGTAGGCTAGGCTGAGAGAAATGCACTGGCCCAAGGTCACCAAGCAAGTTTCCATGGAACGAGCACGGATTCGAACCTGGGTCTCCCAGATCCTAGCCTCTTAACTGCTACACCACAATGGATCTCGTTCTAATGTTCCCCAGATGTGGAAGGGTTGATCTTGACCCTCTCTTGGATAAAGATCACCTCGAGATAAAACTTTCCCAGATCCCTTGGGTGGCCTCTTGCTCCAAGAACAGCAGACATCTAGTTTTTTTCAAGGCAAGAGATATTTAAAAGTGGTTTTACCATTGCCTGCCTCTGTGTAGCCAAACACTGACCAGGGTCAACCCTGTTTAGTTCCCAAGATCAAGTTAGCCTGGGTTATCCAGGTCACGGAGTTAAAATCAAAACATGTTAATTCATTGTAAGGTAATCAATTTTTGTTGTTGTCCAGTCGCACAGTCAAGTCCGACTCTTTGCGACCCCAAGGACCAAGTCAAGCCAGGCCCTCCTGTCTTCCAGCATCCTCCAAAGTCTGCTCAAATTCGTGTTTGTTACATCAGTAACACTGTCCAGCCATCTCCTCTTTTGCCGTCCCCTTCTTCTTTTGCCTTCCGTCTTTCCCAGCATCAGGGTCTTCTCCAGGGAGTGCTCCCTTCTCATTGGGTGGCCAAAGTATTTGAGCTTCAGCTTCAGCATCTGACCTTCCAGGGAACAGATTTCCCTGAGGACTGACTGATTGGATCTTCTTGCAGTCCAAAGGACTATCAAGAATCTTCTCCAGGGAGTGCTCCCTTCTCATTTGGTGGCAAAAGGATTTGAGATTCAGCTTCAGCATCTGACCTTCCAGGGAACAGTCTGGGTTGATTTCCCTTAGGACTGACTGATTTGTTCTTCTTGCAGTCCAAGGGACTATACAAAGTCACTATATAGAGGCAGAAAATGGCAAACCATGTCTGAATGTGTCTTGCCTTGAAAACCCCCTGGACCAAGTCACGCCAGGCCCTCCTGTCTTCCACCATCCTCCGAAGTCTGCTCAAATTCATGTTTGTTACATCAGTAACGCTGTCCAGCCATCTCCTCTTCTGCCCTCCCCTTCTTCTTCTGCCTTCTGTCTTTCCCAATATCAGGGTCTTCTCCAGTGAGTGCTCCCTTCTCATTGGGTGGCCAAAGTATTTAAATAAGAATGTTCATGCGGTCACAAATTCTATGGGCTTTTTTTTTTTTTTTAAGGAGAGAGACTGCTCCTAATGTGAAAGGTAGGTCTCAGTTTTTCTCATTTTCTCTTGTTCTGTCTCGTGACCTAGTTTTCAAAAGTTAGATAACTGCACGGTCAGAATACACCTTGCTTGTGACACCACCTGCTCTCATCATCTGCTTCAAAACAAAACCAAGAAGGATTATTAAGGCAGACGGGAACATCTCGTTGCCTGGCACTTAATACTAAAACTATTAAGTTCAACAAACATAACCTACTTAGAAACAACATTCTAACTTTCTTTACCCTTCTCTGGAAGTCCCTTGCTTATTTTCTAAAGACAAAAAATATATAAAACAATCTTTCATTGAAATGTTGGGGCCTTTAAGCCATTACAGATGTATTTTTAAAATATTGTTACGGCACCAGCTTCAAGCTAAATATATATAGGCCAGAAAGTTTAGGCTTCAACCTTCGGAGAAGGAAATAAATGCCTGGTTTCTACAGCCCACCCATCACACAAGCCATACGACCACACAAAATGCCAACAGAACAACATGGCATGTGTAGCGGGTTTTCTATAGCTCTCAGAAGCTAATGAGACTGGGGCCCTGGATGGGAGTCTCTGAGGAGAAAGGCAACGGGAGCTCTCGCTGGCCTTGAAAGGTCCTTGCTGGGGTTACCGTCATAGAATCATAGAAGAGTTGGAAGGGACCTCTAGGGTCATCTAGTCCAACCCACTGCACAATGCAGGAAACTCAAAAACACCTAAATTCACAGGATCCGCATTGCTGTCAGATGGCCATCTAGCCTGTTTAAAAACCTCCAAGGGAAGAGAGCCCACCACCTCCCGAAGAATCCTAGAGTTGGAAGGGACCTCCAGGGTCTTCTAGTCCAACCCTCTGCACAATGCGGGAAACTCACAAACACCTCCCCCTAAATTCACAGGATCCGCATTGCTGTCAGAGGGCCATCTAGCCTCTGTTTAAAAACCTCCAAGGAAGGAGAGCCCACCACCTCCCAAAGAATCATAGAATCATAGAGTTGGAAGGGACCTCCAGGGTCATCTAGTCCAACCCCCTGCACAATGCAGGAAACTCACAAACACCTCCCCCTAAATTCACAGGATCTTCATTGCTGTCAGATGGCCAGCCAGCCTCTGTTTAAAAACCTCCAAGGAAGGAGAGCCCACGACCTCCTAAAGAAGCCTGTTCCACTGAGGAATTGCTCTAACAGTCATAGAATCCTAGAGTTGGAAGGGACCTCCAGAGTAATCTAGTCCAACCCCCTGCACAATGCAGGATACTCACAAACAACTCCCCCTAAATTCACAGGATCCTCATTGCTGTCAGATGGCCATCTAGCCTCTGTTGAAAAACCTGCAAGGAAGGAGAGCCCACCACCTCCTGAGGAAGCCTGTTCCACTGAGGAACCGCTCTAACAGTCATAGAATCACAGAATCCTAGAGTTGGAAGGGACCTCCAGGGTCATCTAGTCCAACCCCCTGCACAATGCAGGAAACTCACAAACACCTCCCCCTAAATTCACAGGATCTTCATTGCTGTCAGATGGCCATCTAGCCTCTGTTTAAAACCTGCAAGGAAGGAGAGCCCACCACCTCCCGAGGAAGCCTGTTCCACTGAGGAACCGCTCTAACAGTCATAGAATCACAGAATCCTAGAGTTGGAAGAGACCTCCAGGGTCATCTAGTCCAACCCCCTGCACAATGCAGGAAACTCACAAACAACTCCCCCTAAATTCACAGGATCCTCATTGCTGTCAGATGGCCATCTAGCCTCTGTTGAAAAACCTGCAAGGAAGGAGAGCCCACCACCTCCCGAGGAAGCCTGTTCCACTGAGGAACAGCTCTAACAGTCATAGAATCACAGAATCCTAGAGTTGGAAGGGACCTCCAGGGTCATCTAGTCCAACCCCCTGCACAATGCAGGAAACTCACAAATCCCTCCCCCTAAATTCACACGATCCTCATTGCTGTCAGATGGCCATCTAGCCTCCGTTGAAAAACCTCCAAGGAAGGAGAGCCCACCACCTCCCAAGGAAGCCTGTTCCACTGAGGAACCGCTCTAACAGTCATAGAATCACAGAATACTAGAGTTGGAAGGGACCTCCAGGGTCATCTAGTCCAACCCCTGTACAATGCAGGAAACTCACAAATCCCTCCCCCTAAATTCACAGGATCCTCATTGCTGTCAGATGGCCATCTAGCCTCTGTTGAAAAACCTCCAAGGAAGGAGAGCCCACCACCTCCCGAGGAAGCCTGTTCCACTGAGGAACAGCTCTAACAGTCATAGAATCACAGAATCCTAGAGTTGGAAGGGACCTCCAGGGTCATCTAGTCCAACCCCCTGCACAATGCAGGAAACTCACAAATCCCTCCCCCTAAATTCACACGATCCTCATTGCTGTCAGATGGCCATCTAGCCTCCGTTGAAAAACCTCCAAGGAAGGAGAGCCCACCACCTCCCGAGGAAGCCTGTTCCACTGAGGAATCGCTCTAATGGTCAAGAAGTTCTTCCTAATGTTGAGCCAGAAACTCTTTTGATTTAATTTCAACCCATTGGTTCTGGTCCTTCCTTCTGGGGTCACAGAAAACAATTCCGCACCATCCTCTACATGACAGCCCTTCAAGTCCTTGAAGATGGTGATCCTATCACCTCTCAGCAGCCTCCTCTCCAGGCTAAACATCCCCAGCTCCTTCAACCTTTCCTCATAGGAAGGGACCTCCAGGGTCATCTAGTCCAACCCCCTGCACAATGCAGGAAACTCACAAACCCCTCCCCCTAAATTCA